>NW_019417548.1:0-3822 GCF_000390285.2 Anoplophora glabripennis
AGGGATAATCCCCCTCGATCCCAAATCATTGAGGCCAATTTCTAGCCATGGAATAATGGCGCGACCACTTACATATATTGAAATATACAGTAAAATAAATGCAGTCTAACAACAATTTTAACTGCAATAATTACTAACTAATAGTTTCTATTTTATCTTTCCTCTGACCCTTATTATTTATTATTATTATATTTTTAAAGCCTTAAGTTGAGCGCCATGTTGTGCTGAGTCGGACAGCTTGACTTAGATTCTTTTCCAGGGAGGTTCTTTTCTCGGAAAGAAAATGAGAAAAAAAAAACAGATTTATTGTACACTAATGCTACTTTTTTATTGTAGACCAATACATAATACAAACGAAAACAAAAAAGAACTTTTGTTCAAACTCTAGTCGAAAACCACTTTACAAGCACTACAATACTCTTCAATGTCCATCAGCAAAATAAAGTAACTACTCACTTTTTTGTGTGTTTCTTATTCGCACCTTCCCAAAAATATAATAGTGGGTCTGGATACTAGTTAAACAAACTCTTCTTCAACTCCTCTCACTCACAAATAGCCAGCAATCCTGTATCTCCTCCACGGTACTCATAAAACTTTGGACTTTTGGGGTTGACTGCCCTATGCTATCCAACAGTTCCCTATCCAAAACCTTTACGCTGTGTTCCCCAATCTTCTCTCCGATCTTACGAAATCGTACCCGTTTTACCAGGTAAAGCTGGAAATTTACGTCCGCTCTACTCGAACAACCACCTATCTCCCCTCTCGCATCCCCGACCTTTTCCGCCTCGCCCTTTCCACACACTTACTTGACCCCACTTCCCTATTTTCAGCCCCACCGCTGCCGCAACACACACAACATCTCAGTTCTCTTGGGTCTAATGCTTAAAACTAATGACAAGAATAAAAAGGGTGGTTCAAATGACGGGATCTAGCCCATGAGGATAAACTAAAAATAAAAGAATTAGGTGGGCCAACACCACAATTAAATATTGAAGTTAGTGGAACAAGCCGAAATAAAAATTATAAAAGACAATTTAACAATAATGTATACACGAAAGCAGGGTGGGTGTGCGGGTGTGATTTAAAAAATACACTGTTTTGTTTTCCGTGCTTACTTTTTGGTGAGGATAAAGCATGGACAATATACAGTGTGAAAGATTTAAGTCATTAAGTCTTTAGGTAAAATAAACATAAGAAGTCAGTTAGATTCTGCATATTGGGATAATATACGGCAACACAATGAACAGGTAACAAAAAATCGTTATGTATTATCGAATATCATAGATTGCATAAAATTTTGCGGAGCTTTCGAAGTAGCACTTCGCGGATACGAGACAGAAAATTCGGACAACCCTGATGTGTTTTGTGGACTCATAAATTTTAGTGCAGATCTTGACGACATATTAAAAGAACATCTAGTCACATGGGTATGACCGGGATTTTTTGTGATTGTACCGGGAATTAGCTGTATAACTCTCGGAATATAATATATGTACATATATATATATATATAAAATAAAGAAAAAAATCATAACACGACGAGGAAAATTAAAATCCGTTGAATCGTTGGTAAACTTCACAAACGATTTTTTTGTTTATAAATAATCAATAATTTAATAAAATATATTTAGTTTATTCCAATTTATTTATACCATCAGCAGGTAATTCATGAATAGATGTTTCAAAAAGATATCAATTTCAAAAATCGTTCTTGTGGAAATCTGTATTTTTGTATAAATGGATTGTTCCTTGAAATTCAGAAGTGCCAGGAAAATGCGTGAACTTGAAAATTTTAAAATTTTTCGCCTGCGGCGCCATTTGGAGACTCTCCGGGCACTTAATATTCCGGAATTCAATTCCACAAATGTAACAACCCTAAGCAGAACACATTCAATCAATGTTCACGCGCCGCCACTGATTATTATTATTAACACTATGCAGAACTCTATATTTTATGTAACTTCCAAAACATCTGTAATAAACAATCAACATTGTTTAAGAAACACATTTTCCCAAATTTGAACCAAAAAAATATGTATTTAATAAATAAAATTATATAGTGTAGGAAAGTACCGATGGAATATCAAAAGTTACGTGAGAGCGATAAAGTAAGCCATAGAAATCCATGTGATAGACAAGGATGGCTATAATGAAGGCGTCTAATAGTCAACGCCCATTTCGACCTTCCACAAATAAGATCCACTTCTTATTTTTGGAAGGGCGAAATGGGCGTTGACTATTAGACGCCTTCATTATAGCCATCCTTGTCTATCACATGGATTTCTATGGCTTACTTTATCGCTCTCACGTAACTTCTGATAGACCAACGGTACTTTCCTACACTGTAGTAACTTTATGTGGAATGAACAGAGATGAATGAGAGCGAGGGAACATCACGAATTACAAATGGCGGATTCAAGGTACAAAATTTTTATTTATGAAATACATATTTTTTTACTTCGTAAACAATGTTAATTGTTCATAATGTTCTGAGAGTTACAGTTGTGTGAAATGTTCGTTAGAATTTAAAAAAAAAAAATTTCTCGAAAACTGGGTTCGACCACACAAAAATAACTTCAGATTAATGTTCAGCACCTTTGAAAAAAGGGGGGTAGATAAAATTTTGTGAAGATTGGGAGGGTGCCGCTATAGTAAATAATTATCAAAATTATTAAGGTAAGAAATATCTAGGGTGTCATATTTTTGTTGAATATAAAAAAAATACCTGAAAAATTTGCAACAGATTTTTTCGGTGTTCTAATGTCCCACAATGCTATACTACCATTTCTTGAACATACATATATTAAATCGTAATCTTGTTTACTAAATTTACAGTCAATTATTTCTTGATACTCATTCAAAGTTGTTAAAATGGCAACCTGCTGATTACTTAATTTGTAGATTTTACAGCTACTATTATCTGATACGGTCACAGCAACATTGGGTTCACATTCACTAAAAAATATTAATTGTTTTCGAAGCATTCACTTATATTATTCAGATAATACCTGGTTGCATCTATACCTAAAATGTAATTATTCTTTGTTATTATTTTTTCACATATATTGTCTGCTTGTTTAAATATCTTACTGATTTCACTGTAGTCACAAATATCGGAGTCTGAAGTAGAATCATATACACCGCTATTACTTAAATCTGATTCTAATTCTAAAGTTAACATTTTAAAAATTTAAGAAATCATAAAGCTTCACGGTTTAAAAAAATAATTATAAATAAAAATAACTTTGAACAAAATGAGGTTAACCCAGTGTCGCCAACATCTCAAGAAGAGTTATCCCTAGAATTGTTACAAAATATCCCTAGATTTCCCTAAACATTAAAATCGTTAGAAATCTATGGTCCATGGTTCTAACCATAGTTCAAATCATGGAGACTATACATGGAGCCCGAACTCCAGCCATGTCCATGTAAACAAAAATCTTACAAAAATAAGAGGGCGCTAGTGTTCCATATGTCCCATATGTAGAGAGGGGAGATAAAAAAGCGGCAGTTTAAATTATAAATCAATCATGTCATTTTTGTAATGTGTTAAAAATTTTAAAATAAATAGTGTGCTACTTTGAATTATATAAATCATGAAAATATGTCATTCCGGACTGTAATTAAACTAAATAGATAATAAAAAATATTAGCTTTATGAGAAGAATTTGGTGTTCGTAGAAAGAAACTAGTTTTCAAGGAATTTATGACGTGATCTTGTTAATATTAACCTATAAGTAAGGTTTATGTTTTTGATAATTACTTTGTTAAAGATTTTAGTTTAATGTTAGTAAAAAATAGTCACATTTTATACAGGAAGTT
>NW_019417548.1:4832-5580 GCF_000390285.2 Anoplophora glabripennis
TGCTTCGCCGGCTCGTCTGTGTAAACCCCGGGGGTAGTGTCATGTTTATGTGTGGTATGGTTGGGTAGGGTAGTGCGGCTATGCAGCCTGGGATGCGCTTTGCTAAGGTGGCCCTTAGGCTAGCGTGGGAGGGGTGAGGTAAGGAGGGTATGGGGAGGTGTGTATGTGTGTGTGTGTCGTTGTCTTCGTTCCTTGATCCTGGTGGTCTCTGAAACAGAGAAGGTTAGCGGGCGGGGGGGGGATGTCGTTGGGGTGGTCACCCAGGGTCAAAAAGTTGGTGTCTAGGTCTTTTGTGTTTGTCGGTCACGTCGGGTAAGTAGTCAACGGCTTGTCTGAGGAGGTGATTGTCATATCTAGCGGCTACGTCAAACCGTTTCTCCGCGTTTTGTCTTATTGTCTGTGTAGCGTTTGTGTATTGTAAGTCTCGTAATATGTCAGTGTTTCTTACGTACCAGGGCGCGTCGGTGGCCGTGCGGAGGGCTATGTTTTCCACAGCCTGTAATGACTTTAAGTGGCTTTTTGCCGCGTGACCCCACGCCGTGGAGGCGTAGGTTAGCTGCGGTTGAAGTACCACCTTGATAAGCGTTCGCTTATTCCTTAAACTGAGGGTGTTTCCACCTTTGAGTAAGGGATAGAGCCTAGCCCTGGTGGTCTTCGCTCGCGCCACCGTCTCCACGATGTGCGGTTTCCACGTGAGACGCTGGTCCATCGTCACGCCCAGGTATCGTGTTTGTCGATTCCAGGAGAT
>NW_019417548.1:6968-26116 GCF_000390285.2 Anoplophora glabripennis
CTTAGCAAAGCGCATCCCAGGCTGCATAGCCGCACTACCCTACCCAACCATACCACACATAAACATGACACTACCCCCGGGGTTTACACAGACGAGCCGGCGAAGCAAGAAGAGCGCCAGAAGAAAGGGCCCTAGCCGGCGGGGCCCAGCCAGGACAAAAGGAGGTCCCACAAAGCGCCTACACCGGCCGCATTTGCGGTCGGGGTAGACGACGGATGGGGCCCACCTACGAAGGCTGTCCAGGCCTACACGAGATGAGGCAGGATAAAGAGGGATAATCCCCCTCGATCCCAAATCATTGTGGCCAATTTCTAGCCATGGAATAATGGCGCGCGGTGAGGAGTGAGGACGCCATGTTAGCGTGAAAGTTTAAATGTATCGATATGAATTCTTTAAAGAAAATGAGGAACACTTGTTACAATTTTTACAAGCAGCAAAAGTTAGAAACAAAAAATATTGTAATTTAATGGAGCACCAAACACTTAGTCAATTCCTTCCTGTAGTAATTTTTTTAATTTCTAACCTAGATATAATTAATTAATACTTAATCTGATTTTAGGATTTTAATTTACAAGCTGACGATTTGAATCGTAAAGGCAAATATAATGTTATAGATTTAACAAGCAGTGATGAAGAAGAATCGTTTGTTAGTAACTTTAAACAGGCACAAATAAATCTTTTAGATGTGAATACTAATATTAAAACTGTAAATGACTTCACCGCAGATGATATGTTACATTTAATCAAAGAACATCTACAAACAGAGGAAAAGCTATCAATATTACCTATGAGTAGTGTAATATGCAATCAACAGAAAATTTTTAGTTTATTATCAAAATTAGAATTTGAGGAAGTTTTAAATTTTGGTACATCTTTAATGTCACTAAATATTTGTAGTGACTCAATTATATCTTATTATATAAGATATTTATTATTGGAAAAGGTAATTACTTTGTTTTAAAAACAAAAATATAAAAAAATAATTTTAAGTATGCATAAGTGCTAGAATCTGAAAACAGGCGTGAGTGCTCAAATGTAAAAATTATAGTGCACCAAATGATTGGAAATACACAAAATTAAAAAAATTATGACATCTTTTGACAATGTAGGTATATTTTATTTCACACGTATCTAAATTGCTTTTGGTTTCGAGATACAATAGACTGAAATTTAAAAGAAATATATTTTTTAAATATCTCCGGTAGTTTGATGAAATTTGGGCAATGATTTAACTAATCAAAAACAAAGATTTGTTAAATCGGTACCTATACAAATATGTCAAAATCAGTATAATAGATATTGGGGAATAATAACTCATAGGAAACCAAAATTTGTATGCTACTAAGGAGGTATTTGATTACTAATTGTGTTTCCAAGATTTTCTTCTATTTTATATGAATTATTAATTATTTTATTTTTTTATTAGTATTTTTTTTAATAAGTTGAATACATTTTAAAAATCTTCAAAATATTTTAAACAAAAAGATATGGAAACTTATTGTTAAAAATCACATTTTAAATACCTACACTATAGTACTAGTCGAGGAAATAAAGCGCTGAACCTCTGAAATCTGTGCAGTAAGATGGATCGTGATGCGGTTTTTTGCATTCGATTCGTTAGAGCGTCCAGAAAGTTTGTGACCCTATGTGATCAATGAGAAATGAAAATTGCATCGGTGCATAAGAAAAATGCATTTTTAAAATTGCGTCTCGAAGAGTTAAAATATGAAAAATTTATAACTCGGAAAATATTGACGGAAATAAGTTCAATTTTGCTACTCGAGGGTTTCTGGGGTCGCTGAACACAAATATCACAACGGCAAAGGTCTCCGAGGTACCTAGTGCCCAGGGTGGCCGGTTTCCACGTCGTCGCCTGGAGTTTTGTGAAAATTCGTTATAAACTTGGCCGAAACTCGTTACCTCGGGGTTTTTGAGGTCGCTCAACACGAATTTCACGACAGCAACGGTCCACCAAGGATCATGAATATGATTTTCTGTGAGTGCAAAACCGATTGCGGAACTTCATGTGGATGTAGGAAGCACGGATTGAACTGCAGCATCACGTGCAAAATTGGGCAGGCATTAATTGCACGAATAATAAAAAATATTCTGCAAATGATATATTTTCTTCGGAAGTAGAAACACTAGATGAAGAAGATGAAAAAGATATCGAAAATTAAAAAATTAAATAAGAAAAATTAAAATTGTTAAGATATTTATGTATAAATATGTATGTATTAATATGTATTTTAAAAAACGTATTTTTTGTAATGAATAAAAGTATTTTTATAATAAAAAATAATTAAGAATGTAATAGTTGTCACATAAACCAGCCATCCTGGGTACTAGGTTCCTTGAGGACCGTTACCGTCGTCATATTCGTGTTGATCGACCCCAAAAACCCCGAGGTAACGAGTTTCGGCTAAGTTTATGACGAATTTCCAGAAAACTCCAGGAGACGACATTGAAACCGGCCACCCGAGAGCACTAGGTACCTCGGAGACCGTTGCAGTTGTGATATTCGTGTTGAGCGACCCCAAAAACCCCGAGGTAACAAGTTTCGGCTAAGTTTATAACAAATTTCCACAAAACTGCAGGAGACGACGTGGAAACCGGCCACTCTGGGCACTAGGTACCTCGGAGACCGTTGCCGTCGTGATATTTGTGTTCAGCGACCCCAAGAACCCCCGAACTCATTTCCGTCAATATTTTCCGAGTTGTAAATTTTTCATACTTTAACTCTTCAAGACGCAATTTTAAAAATGCATTTTTCTTATGTACCAATGCAATTTTCATTTCTCATTGATCACATAGGGTCATAAACTTTCTGGACGCTCTAACGAATTGAATGCAAAAAACCGCATCACAATCCATCTTACTGCACAGATTTCAGAGGTAAAGCCGTTTTTAGTGCTTTATTTCCTCGACTATACGAAAATCAAAGTCTAAAAAAATAAGTGGCATAAACATTTTACATTTTTTTGGAAGTTGTGCCTCCATATGTTAGATGTTGGATAATTGAAAATTTCTACAGCAATGATTTTTTTGGGTTTTTGATGGTTACATTTTATTTAAAATAAAATTTCAAACTTAAAATTCTTATAGGTACTTTTTTAAAATTTATACTTTTAAATTAAAAAATATCGTAGGTACCTAACTTGAAAAACACTTGTTATTTATATAAAATGAAAGATAACTGTTTTGTTTGAAATACAAATCAAATGCCACTAAGGAATTTCCAAAAAACTCGGTAGAGTAAAAATTCTGGGGATATCAGTGTTACTCGGTATCTCTGCCACTGGTTGACAGATTTGTATGCCAACAAACTTTTGCCTTTAATTATTAAAACCATTAGATAAAGTTTCATCAATCTACATAAAATACATGAGATGACATTTGACTAGTACTTCACTGATGGCTAGTAAGCCATTAGTGAAGGAGATATAGCTAAGCGGTTTATTTAGTTCGACAAATAAAGTAGTATGGCCATGTAAGTAATGAGAACTGGTAGGTACCTTCTTATTTGAATGTGATATTTTATCTTAAACAAAAATTGTCTCTTTTTTCGTATTTGCTACCATTTCATGGCAAATTAATTTTATTTAAGTTCACCTTAACACTTACACGTCCTTGTTATGTGATAATTATGAAAATATTCTAAGTAGGTTGCTGTTTGTCTCATAAACTTAAGACAGATGTTTATTATCCTCAGATATGAATGGGTTGTGGTGGACCTGTAACGTGAGTCTATTATTCCTCTTAGATTTTTGGGTATGGTACTTCGTATATCTTTTGTTTAACTGCTCTCCAAATGAAATTAATCACTTATTTGAGAAACCCGACAAATCCACATATGATGAAAATTGATATTTTATTAAAAATCCGTTTTTAATAGCAATTCACATTGTTTGCTTCAGAAACTAGACAAATCCATTCAGTATCCTGCATGGAAGTCTCTTTCGAATATTGCATTTACTATTTACTTTTGAAACCCTACATATCAAATTTTATAAAAGAAATTCTTTCAGTATAGGTGCTGTAAGAAGTGAAAAAGTTCCATTCAAAATATCAAGGTTTATGTAACTGTCTTACAATCACACATCTATTGCACGGTTACAGCATATGACTATATTGATGGAAAGTTTGCAAGTTGCACCTGACAATGACAAAATTCAAAATTTTCACCAATCACTTTTTTTATGGTCAACGGTGGATGGTGAATTGGAGCACGAAGTTTTATAATACTGTTTTATATACACATATGCAGGGTGTTAATTAAGTATGTACAATAAATTCAACAGACGATTATTTGAGTGATTTTAAGACAAAAGTCCATATAAATATTGGTCCTTTGTTTTCAAGATACAGGGTGTTAAACTTTTGTAAAAAAAATGCTATTTTGTAAATATCTTAAACACCCTTTACCCAATTTTGTTGTAATTTGGCAGTGCTATTTGTAGTGTTAAGTGGCTAATTTAATCCAAACTTGAATAGATTTGTTAAGTCCAGTGGTGTCCCAAGCGATACCCTAACGAATATTTATAATGTTTCTTGTGTGGTCCAGGGATATGCAATTAAGTGGATTTTATTTTTTTTCTCCAAAAACTAATTTAGATACGAAAAACATGAAAGAGACAAAAAAGGTGTATTTTTAGTTGCTTAATCCAAAAAAAAATTTAAAAATTACAAAAAAGTCAGTGACGTACATTTTTTTTGTTGAAAATAATTATTAAGGTACCGCTCGAGACGACACTGGACTTAACAAATCTAATCAAGTTGGGATTAAATTAGCCCCTTAATACTACAAGTAACAATGCCAAATTACAACAAAATTGGGTATAGGGTATTTAAGATATTTACGAAATATAAATTTTTTTACAAAATTTTAACACCCTCTATCTTGAAAACGAAGCATCTGCAGACCAATGTTAATATGAACTTTTTGTCTTAAAATCACTCAAATAATTGTCTGTTGAATTTATTGTACACTCGACGCAAGATAAAGGTTTCCAATCTAAAAGGCATACTACTTTTAAAGGGGCATCAATAATTAGGGGCGTGTCATATTTTTTTTTATGTAGGCACGTGTATAATGACACATAACAAAAAATTGCAGGCCTGAAGTATATGCATTATAAAAAGAGAAGAGGTTTTGAAATTATTTTGTCTTGCCACATTACTTTTCTTGTCCCTGAGAAAATTAATTTTGAAATAAGAATTTGTGTCATATTCTGCAGAAAATAGGTAGGTAGGTCATGAAGGCAACAAAATAAAAAAATATTGTAAACTACAGTTTTATTATAACTTATACAGTTTCGGGAGGAAAGGGAAATATTTTAAGGACGTGTTCTAGAAGTGAAAATAAGTAAATAAGTTCATTACATTATGGGTCCGGAAATGTTTCCTTTCTGAGATAGATGTCAAAAGAAATTTAAAATCCGTTTTTTTCTAAATATCTCGAAAACGATTTAAGATATTACACTGCCACTGTACTATACACCAAAGCTCAGCATAATATCTTAAATCGTTTTCGAAATATTTAGAAAAACAGGATTTTTTAAAAATTCAGAAAGGAAGCATTTCCGGGCCCATAATGTTATGAACTTATTTCCTTATTTTGACATCATTTTATAGACAATGAAAAACAAACCAGTCTAATAATATATCCAACCACCATCCGAATCAATAACGGCTTGTAATGTGTTTGGAATAGATGTAACAAGGCGTCGTATATAATTCAAGTCTATAGCGTTCCAAATATTTTGTATACGTTCCCAGAGCGTATCTCTATTTGGTGGAATATCGTCATACTGTTCATTCAACTGACGCATTACATAAGCCCATAAATGTTTTTTTTATAAGAAGTAATTTCCATTTTGTTTCATTCCAAAATATTGATTAGAACCCGAGTTATCACGGAAATATTATTTTTGGGGGTGAACTGTTTAAATCCGTTTTAGGCTAAAAGAAAAAATATTAGTCCTTATTATATGTATTTACCTTTTTGAGATTAACAATGGATATTGAGCATACAATAATTTAAAGAAACACATGTTTACTGATGCACGCGCATTGACAATAGCGAATGAAATAATCTATCTTTGTCAAAAGCATGCGAGTTGTTCACAACTTCGGTACCATGAGTGCGACAAAGCGAACGTGATTTTTTATCTTTGTCCTGGCAGTGTCGTTGGAGCTAAATAAAATTCAAAATATAAAAAGGTAAATAAATTAGTATCTGTCTAAAAAACAAACGTAAAAAAAAATTCGAAGGCAACTTTTCATTATTTTAAATAATCAATCGAATATAGTATAGAAAAAAAAATTGTTTTAGATTTGTTACATTAAAATTAACGATTAAAAGTTTGAAATTGTTATAACTTATTAAAAATTAAAAATTATATCTATTTCTCTGAAAAGAAAAATTACATTTTTTAGAGTAGATTGAAAAAAAATTACAAAATCGTTCATTTTTCAACTTTTATAAGAAACTTTAACTGATTTCAGTGCGGGCACCTATACAGCGTTCATTAATAGCATACAGAAAAACCAGAGGCCCCTTCTGTGGCTAAAATTAAGTAGATTTTATTACACACACGTAGGCTCTTAAGGCCGCCGTTTCCGAGCTGCAGGGTTTTCAAAATTTAAAAAAAAATTAAAATTTTTAATTTTCTTAAATCCATTCAATCTATCTATTCGTAAGTAGGTAGTAGATGTTTCACAAGATTTATTAACTAGGATTAATCTATTTTTCTATTGTAATATAAATGCAACTCTTTTAATAGAAACAAGATAATAAAAAATGCATACGGGGTCTGCTATAAGAGTTTGCCGATTAGTCCCATTTTAAAAATGCCAATCTACCAGGAAAACATTTTTGCACAAAACTCGTAAAATGTCAGATGTGACGGTAAAATATTGCCACACTAGTTTATTGGGAACGCCCCATATAGACAAGCAGTTAAGCCGTCATATTTCAAACAAAATACGATTCAGATTGGAAACCTTTATCTTGCGTCGAGTGTACGTACTTAATTAACTCCCCGTATACAGGGTGGTCCAAATTTTATGCAGGAAACTTCGAGGGCAGATACATCTCTTTAAAATAATATGTGTTTGCCTTATAAACATTGGTCTGGAATAGCCCCATTTTAGAGATACAGGGTGTTGAAGTTGTTAAAAAAAATTGATTTTTTGTTTATAAGTTAATTGTAACGGATTTATATTCTAATGCACAAAATACGTAAAAAAGGTAACTTGAATTTTTTCCCTAATATCACAAGAATATTGATGTTTATGCTTAAAAGTAAGTAGAATTTGTAAACACATCAACAAAATTCTTTATACTCGTTTCCACACTACCTGTGAGGTAGAGTTTCTTACGTGTTTTAGTTTTCCCTGGAAAACTAACCCACTATCTTTACAAATAAGAGCAACTTAAATCAAAATAATAATAAATGTAATTATTCAAATAATCTATCGGGGTTAAATCTGGTGAACATGCAGTTTGCACTGTAGGCTCACCACGACCAATTCATTTCCCAGGATAACGAGTATATATATATATATATATATCCCCGAGGACCTCTACCACAGTGGGCAGCTGATACCAGCTATTCGTTCATGTTTTAGGGAAATATTTTTTAAAGGGTGTGCAGACCATTTTAAAGAATTCTTGCACTACCTGTGGATTCTCATAAGACCAAATGTGGTTGTTTCTTTGGTACAAAATTCCCTTTCTCATAGAAGTGGCTTTATCTGTCCAGATCACTATTTTTGTAAATAGCACGTCATTCTCTAGTTTAACATTCCGTTGCAAAATACTCGCCTCCTACGCATGTCTTGAATGTGGTACAGATGGCGTCTGTCAGATCTAAGACGATTACACTCATGACAAGCAGTGGTAACTTTACTGTCACAATAATTATAACAACATATTCAGCATTTGAAAATATTGATAGCATTACAATTATGTAAAATAATAACACATGCCTTACCTATTAATGAGGGATGATTTCACTTGGACGCATTGCGATAAACTTTCTAATCATGTCACTAATTTTTACTTATTGTTAAATATCGCCTTTCACTTTCAATATATTAAAAAATATCATTGTTTTTTTTTTGGAACAACTTTGATTTCAACATCCTGTATTTTGAAAATAAAAAGGATTTGGAAATAAGTGAACAGAATTTTTTAATATTGAGGTCTATCGTGTGGTACTATGCATTGTACTTTTTTCAATCATCTTATATACAGAGAGCTGTGCGATACTCGAATATAAGTGCTCTAACACTGTACTCCAAGTACTTTCAGTGTACTTGGTACTCAGTTCCGAGTACTTTTTTTAGATCGCAAAAAATGTACTCAAAGACTTTCCTGTGTACTTGATTACTTCATTGTACTCGAATATATTGTCTTATGCAATGAGTATATTCTTATGCGGGCTGATTTGTCAAATAACGGCCACGCTGCACGCTATGCTACCTCACACCACAAATTGGTCATTTTTAAAGCTAATAAAAAAGGATTGTAAGAAAACATGTTTTATTTTAAGTAGGAATAAAGTAAGTACCAAAATTCTTCAAAAAGATAATTCGAAAATAAAGTTAATGCAAAGCAAAACAAGATACTAGCCGGTAGCTGACCTTGTTGACAATTTTTATACAGGGTGTTAAAAAAAGAGTGTAAAATATTTAAGGAGGTAATAGTATGAACCAACATAAGCAGAAAAGTCTTAATAAACATGGGTCCGCAAAGTAACGGTTGCGGAGATATGGACCACTATTCGTTTTTCAAACATTATATTTTATTAGGAATAAATGATGGTGCTCCAGCTTATTTTTTCATGGCCGTTAGAGAGCATTTACACCAAACTTTTCCACATAAATGGGTAGGAAGGGCCGGACCTGTTTTATGGCCTCTAAGATCGCCTGACCTGGACCCTCTAGATTTCTTTGTTTGGGGATATTTGAAGACATTAGTGTATGGTACTCCTGTAAATAGCCTGGAAGAGCTGCAGCTACGGATTAATCAAAAGTGTCAAGAAATCCAAACCAAGGAGGGTGTTTTCGAAAGAGTTCGAATATCGTTGAGACGAAGATGTCGTGCCTGCTTGGAAATGGACGGGGGGCACTTTGAACATCTTCTGTAACTTTGTTTTTTGTTTGTTAAAAGCTTCATTTGTTGGTTTATTCCTAATAAAATAAAATGTTTGAAAAACGAATAGTGGTCCATATCTCCGCAACCGTTACTTTGCGGACCCATGTTTATTAAGACTTTTCTGCTTATTTCGGTTCATACTATTACCTCCTGAAATATTTTACACTCTTTTTTTAACACCCTGTATTTAGTTGATACTTAACATGAAGCGAAATATCAATATTTGATGGAGGCAAAAGGCCAGCTAGTATCTAGTTTTGCATTAGTGCTTCTAAATTAACCTCTTAATTGCCCCATTTCTTTAGCGTTACTTGCAACATTTCATAACTAACATGTACTCGGTACTGTGTACTTATATGGGTACTCAAGTACAACGGTACTGTACCTGTACTTGGTACTTGAGTACTCTTATACGAGAGTACTTATATTCAGTACTCGAGTACTTTTTCATTGTACTCGGAACAGCTCTGATATTGCACGATATACTTGAGCAAGTATATACTGTGAAAAATATTTATAGAACAATTTTAATGCAACAATAACAGAATAATCAGTATTTACTTTTTAGCTTATAGAATATTCAGATCAATTGCAACAGTTGTTAAATGACTTTAGCATCAAATTTTCAGAAAATGTTCTGGAAGAACTGACACAAAGTCTATTGCAGAAAGGAAGTTATTCTAAAGTTTTTTTACAGTTTGTTGACGGCTTGAATATGGATTTTAAAGAAAAACTATTGAGGTAAAGGAACACATAATGTTTTTGTACAAGTACTTTTTATGCCACATTTCTAATTACCTTTTGAGTCTTCTCTCCTTGATGAATATTTTTTCTTTTTCACTTATTAAATACAGATATGACCTTGAGAGGAATTGAATCGGTTGATTGGAAAAGGACATCTGTATAAAGTAAAATCTTACAGGAGGACAAAAAAACTGATACCTATTCTAACACTTTATTAGTAGTTTTTATATATCTATGTGTGGAATATACCTATATTGTAAGAGGTTGGATTTGATTAAAAGTTTTATTATTAAGTAGAAATTGAAAGTAAATGAGAAATACATTAATTAAAGACATACCAAGATAAATGGTGACAGGATGATAATTTTAATTTGAGTCAGTTAAGAATAAAGTGACAGTTTATAAGAAAATATGAATTTAGTGAGAATATGCGTTTAAATTAATAAAAGAGATCAAATAGTAAAATAGGTGGGTGCAAGGTGGAAACTATAATTAGAAAATTATTTGTAAATAGAAATAAGAGTGCAGTGGTTAAAAAAAGTGGGGTAACTAGGATACGAGAGTGAGGAGGATAATAATTAAGAGAAAAAAATTGTATGAGGTTTTCTTTGTGTGAAATAAAGAAGAATAAATAAATAATTGTCGAAGAAGAACCAATGAAAAATATATAGAAAAAGAAAAGGAGAAGAGAATTTGAATGGAGGTATTGAAAAAGTCAAAAGAAGAAAATAAACTTAGAAGGTATAAGAGAAAATTTGAGGATACGAAGTTAATTCATGATAGATGTCAAAGGCTTGCAGTAAGGGAAACTAGTAAAAGAAACCAGAGTATTTATAAAAGGACCAAGAAGTTAAAATATGAAATAAGGGAAAATAAATTTCCAATAAAGAATCCATATAGTAAAGGTTAGTAATATCATTTTGACTGTCGTAGAAAAACAGAAAAAGGAAGAAGAATCAGGGCGCAGAATAGCAAGACTAGTACCAGACTGAATCAAGGAGTAGCGAGGTGTTGGCAGCAGACATTAAGCATTGGAAAGCGAAGATAGTTAGCTGTTAAGACAAGAGGAATATAAAAGGATTGCAGAACGAGAGTTGACTAGGTGGACATAGACAATAGAAGTTGTAATTAGGTAAAAGAAACTGTATATCTAGAATAAGTATTGTTTGTTAGAGATAAGTTTGGTGTTGGACAGAGATAGGGTAGATAGAATTTATAAACTTAGAAAAAATATAAAATTTTTAAAAACAGATTCCATACATACTATTTTGTTTTCTGAAAAATAGCAATATCTAAAATTCACATAGAAATCAGATAATCATTATAGAACCGACTACTGAGATTAAAGAATTTGTCATCATGCTAAATTTAAATTTCTGACTATAAACAATTTTTATAAAACAAAACCAAAATTAAAAAACTTTGCTGTCATTGAAATTAATAAGTTTGTAAAATAGAATCCAATTCAAAGTGCAATCTTTAAAAATAGTGGACATAAAAAAAATAGTTAGAAATCTATATTGAAAATAAAATCAAACTACATGACTGAAATTATCTGGCATCCAAGAATAATTAGCTAGCTCGGTAAGTTGAATTTTGGGAATATTTACATCTTTAAAAATACTACAATTCATTCAAATTTTATATTCAAAATAATATTCATTTCACATTAAAAGGAAATAATTTATTTTAAAATACTATAAATGACGCTCAACAATAAATAGTTACAACGTCATCCAGCAACACTAAATAAAATAAAGGAAATAAATCATCATTAAAAATTTTAATTGAAATAAATTTAAATTAAATAAAAAAAATAAATATTAATTAATTTATAGTATTATAATTTATTCTATATAAAGTTTTTCCCTATATTCATGTCATACCCCTATATACATGTCATACTTAAAAATATGTGAATGATTAATAATAATCATAAATGATGACTATATTATAAAGTCATTACCAAATAATAAATTAGGGCTACTTCAGTTTAACTGCATATATGGATTTAATCCGCTTTGATTTTGTAGATTTGGGGATATAATTTTGATTGGTACCTATTTAATCAACATTACCTATAGTTCAGTAAAAAATATGACGTACTTCAAGGATAGCTTCCTTAGTTGAAAATAAACTGATTTGAATCAAGCAGATTTACTTGTTTTCGAGATATGTTGACTTCAATATGCAACGTATGCCCATTATTATTTTGCACTAATTCCTATTATGTATTTTTCTTTCTTATTATACTCTTGTTCTTTAGTAGGGTTTGTAAACATTTTAAACAGTGTAAACAATAAATAAATATAATAACTGTTTAGGAAAACACTTTACATTGCACAATCTCTTGAATTTTAAATAATCAATGATAGTAAACTGATAAGTGTAACTTAATTGTACAAAATTTATGGTGCTACTGATAATACAAAACAGGCCTTCAAAAAGAAATGGAAATATTTGAGTTTTTAAAATCAAGCTCAAGAAAATGTTATTAGTTTTTGTCTATCTTTGATGTTTCTAAGATACCTTGAAATCCCGTTGGATTTAAACTTACTCTGTATAAACAGTCACATAAAACTATTACATACCTACATAAATAAGATAAAACAAAATAACAATGTTATTTTGTAATATCAGCGAAGGCTATTAAAAACATTTCTTATCTATTATTTTCTTTATTGTATTAATTTTTTCTTTTTTTTTAGAAAATTGGTTTTTACATGTGAAAAGTTCCAGGACAACTATTTTCCCGTTATAGAATTGTTAATAGTCCCTCAAATAGAATTTGACACACTCAATAGATTATTTGAAATTCTGTCAAATAGCGAAAATAATTTGAATACAGATAAATCTTTTGGAAAATTTTTAATGAACCTAATGATACTATTAGGAAATAATTTATTATCATTTGAACAACCTCTGAAACATTTAATTGGATCTCATAGATCTATATGGAAGGCAAAATTGCAAAAAAAAATCGATGACTGTTTACAAGAAAATTCCATACTTTCACAGAGCATCAGGATTGGGTTCTGAGAAAATATGGACACTACAATTGAGTTTCTCTGCAAACTTCAAATTATGAATAAGTATTGTATAAAAACGTGGTAAAAAATTTGTTATTTTTTTATGTATAAATATATCTAATAAATAATTTAGGTAGAATAGATAATTCTTTAAACACTCCTTCTATCCTTGGTATCCTTAGTGCCAACAAAATTAATATCACTGCTACATAATCAACCTTGGCACTAATTGTTTAAATCGCATTAATATTGTAAGATGTAATTAAAGACAATTTTTTAGCACCTACTTAGGTAGGTACAGGGTAATTCACTAAAAAAATGTGAAATACAAACGTTGCCCGATTTTTTATGAATTTTTCGAAAATGATAGTTGAAAAACAATTCAGGTCCAAACAAAATGGACGCTGATAACTTTGTTAATTTAAATGGAACACCCGTATATTTTTACATATTTAGATAGAACATTCCCTGTCGACCATAGTCTATATGACTATGGTTTGTTGGGTCCATCTCTGATAATAAGCGAGATACCTACTATTAAAAAATGAACATTGTAAAGTATTCGTAAAATTTACGGATCTTTAGATAATTGGGAAATCAAATAAGAAGATACTTAAGTACTTACATTGCTATTTATCATTTTCTATCGATTGCTAAATGTGTAACAATAAATTCAATATCTAAAATTTTTGAGAGATTTCAAAACACTACACGTCACTGTATTGTGTATTACAAAAGGTTTACTGGTTATTTTTCATACAAGTTACAAGAAAAGTAATATAAATATTTTAACACAATGTATCTCCGTAGGGAAGCGTCCTATCAAAAATTTTTATAGGGCAAAAGTTGATTATTTTCACTAGTAGAATATGCCATTAAATTTTGGCTAAACTTATCATTTACACCCTGGATAGAATATGCTTCTATACTTTTCCACAATTATATAGCTCATTATATTCTGCGTTCAATGATATACATTCTACTTTATTCACTGTTTTCTTGTCTATTTGTAAAAATAAAAACCTATTGAAAAAGATAAACTAGCAAAATTATAGTATTGCAAATAAGACTTAAGTTTTGGGTAACATTAACATCTTTAACATCTTTCCATTGTCTAGGGAATGATGTACATATGGGCATAGCTAGGGGGGGAGCAGGGGTGTGTAAGGCCCACTCCAAACAGCCCGGTGTCCACCTCAGAAAAAAAAGATCCAATAATATCTTCCTCATATTGGTAAGTCGTTTACATCCTGATATAATATTTCAGCTCTTTTTCGTTTGATTCTAATAAGAAGTTGGTGCTTCTTATTAGAGTTTTGAAATATTATATCGGGAAGTTGTTGATTGCCAATTTTCTTTTTTTTTTTTGGAGGCCTCCATGGAGCTTGCAGTAGCCCTAGGTCCACCCCAAGAAAAAGTCTTATGGATATAGAGATAGACAATTAACAATAAATTAAAACGGGGAACACAAAATTATAATCCACAACAGTATGTTATCAGAGTAAAAAATTTAATTTCACCATTTAAATCTGTGAGCCTGCGAGTTTTCTATGGTAGGGTAAATTAATTATCAGTTGTCTCAATCAGGGCCGGATTAACCTATGGTGAGGCCTGGATCTTGCCGAGGTCCCCCGATCTTGTGAGGTTCTGGGCTAGCCCGCCCCAAATCCAGGCCTAATCTCAATTAATTATTTATAAAAATAATATTCATAAATTATGAATGATGATTGTTATAATTTTGAATTGCTTGTAGAGTGAAAAATAATTTTGTTATAAAACAATTACTGAACTGCTGAATTGGTGCAACTATAGTTGCTACTTCTTAAGTTTTACATCAATTATTAACATTTTCATAACAGTCTTCAAAAAAGCTATGGACTATACCATAACTAATATACAAGGGTCTACCAGAAAAGTTTTTGGACACAAGACTACTCGATCATCAACAGGTGCGACAAAAAATAAGACAATTTAGACCATTTTGTCTACAGGGTGTTTTTGAATGGAGTGGCATAAATGATACCAGTGAATCTACATTTCAAAAGAACACGATCTGCAAAAAATCGCCTTAGTAAAATGTTCACCCCTGAAGAGATATGGGCCACCAAAGTTTCCAAAAATATTATGAAAATTGGCTGTAATTTGAAAACCGAACGAGGTACAAATAACAAATTTTTTACAGGTTGTTTACTAATACAGATGCGAGTTTTCAACTATTTTTCGAAAATTTTAACCCCTCGAAAGGGGTTGAAATAACCACCCCTCAAGCCATTTTTTGCCATAACTTTTATATTTCGTAAAAACTCGATATCCAAAAATACGCATTAGATAAACTGGTTCTTTTAGAAACTTTTACCTCTCTAGCAATTTTCCTTTAAAACTTTTCGTTTATTAATAAAAAAATAAAATGTATTACCATTCACCTCACACCGTATATGATTGCAATCAATCAAAGAAAAACTAAGTGTGCTGCTGTCATGCCAGTTGTCACAATTAACTCTTCTGTAAGTTGTCACTGTTATCAGCTAAATACTTTTTGGGTGTAAATTAACAAGAATTATGCCAAATTTTACTAATGATGAATATGTGGACATGCTACAAGTGTATTTTGAATGTCGCAAAAACTGTGCTGCGGCAACAAGAGCGTATAATGAGAGATATCCAAATCGTCAAGTTCCCCACAGACAAACTTTTTCGGCGGTAGAACGAAGACTTCGGGAAACTGGAAAAATACAGCCGCATATTGAGGGTACCGGCCGAAGACCTACTGTTCGTACTATTTATCTTGAGGATGCAGTACTTGAAGAGTTTAACGAAAATCGTCAGACTAGTACGAGAAAAACAGCAATGCACTTAAATGTGTCCCATAGTGTCTTGTTTGGAATATTGTCCATGATAATTTATTATATCCTTTTCACCACCGGCATGGCATGGTTTAACCAATATGCACAATCTTCATTCCTGGGCTCCTGAAAATCCTCACGAAGTATCTATGACAACATTTCAACATAATTTTAGTTTAAACATTTGGGTAGGAATTGTAGGAAATGTGCTTGTCGGCCCTTTTGTTTTACCTCATCGACTTGGTGCTGTTGAATATTTGCAGTTCTTAAATGAGCATCTACCATCACTTCTGGAGGAAGTACCATTAAATGTATGTCAGGCCATGTGGTACATGCATGACGGGGCTCCTGCTCACAGCACTGTAGTAGTTAGGCGGTGGCTTAATTTAAATTACCCGAATCGTTGGATAGGTCGCGGCAATGAGGCACCTATCTCTTGGCCTGCACGTTCTCCCGATCTAATGCCCATGGATTTTTTCTTTTGGGGACATATAAAAAGTATTGTTTATGCGACCCCAGTTGACAGTGTTGAAGAGCTACAGGAAATAATATTCGCGGCGGCTGATGAGATTCGCAACAATCCCATAATTTTTGCTTGAGTTTGTAACAACTTCGATAAACGTGTTAGGTTGTGTTTAGAAAGAAATGGCAATTATTTTGAAAATGTCCTTTAACTAAGTTTTTTGTTTTTTCTCTTTTTGATAATAAATTATTCTTAGTTTCGTTTTCATTATTGTACTTCTATTTAATAAAAGTTTCTGCGACATTCAAACAGTTATTTGTGCAACTACTGTAAAGAGTGTGTATTTGTTGTACGATGCATGAAGTTTGCAGCTCGAGACGAAGTTGAGAGCTGCAATCATGTTAAGTGCAACAAATATGCTTTTTGCACCTGTTGCACGCAACATTTTTTCTACGATTGTTTTTATTTCAAATTTTATTTAACAGTATTTTATATAATAATATTAAAATTTTAACTGACAACTGGAAATTAATTGCGCAAATTGTCAATGTCAGACGTTAGGTACTTATGGATATGCTTAGATTAAACTTGTAATCAATATTTTTTTTGTACTACTGTAAAAAAAGTTAAACTTTTGGCACAGTAGGTAGTGCAATAAGTAGTAAATTTTGCACGATCGTAGAAAAAAACACTTGTAGCATGTCCACATATTCATCATTAGTAAAATTTGGCATAATTCTTGTTAATTTACACCCAAAAAGTATTTAGCTGATAACAGTGACAACTTACAGAAGAGTTAATTGTGACAACTGGCATGACAGCAGCACACTTAGTTTTTCTTTGATTGATTGCAATCATATACGGTGTGAGGTGAATGGTAATACATTTTATTTTTTTATTAATAAACGAAAAGTTTTAAAGGAAAATTGCTAGAGAGGTAAAAGTTTCTAAAAGAACCAGTTTATCTAATGCGTATTTTTGGATATCGAGTTTTTACGAAATATAAAAGTTATGGCAAAAAATGGCTTGAGGGGTGGTTATTTCAACCCCTTTCGAGGGGTTAAAATTTTCGAAAAATAGTTGAAAACTCGCATCTGTATTAGTAAACAACCTGTAAAAAATTTGTTATTTGTACCTCGTTCGGTTTTCAAATTACAGCCTATTTTCATAATTTTTTTGGAAACTTTGATGGCCCTTATCTCTTCAGGGGTGAACATTTTACCAAGGCGATTTTTTGCAGATCGTGTGCAGATGTAGATTCACTGGTATCATTTATGCTACTCCATTCAAAAACACCCTGTATATACAAAATGCCTACTGAGATGAAATCTGCTGAATGTAGTAAATACCATAAAATATTTTTGTAATATCACTCAAAAATGTTGTAGATTTCTTTAGTACAAGGTACAAGTGTTAGTTTATTTGAGTATATAACAAAATATACACAGGATGTTATCTCTTAATTTTCCCACCCCTTTGACCATTCCATTCCTCTTTTATCTGTTAGCCAACGGCTATTTAATTTACATATTCTAATACAAATTTGAACACGTTATTTAAGATATGAAGTTAATTTTTTTTACTAAATGAAATGTGGCTTCTGATCTCCCTTATTTTTGAGTAATTCTGTACCATTAAAAAATATTATGGTATAATATATTAGAAATCACCCTATATATTATTTTTCTTTATTTGACATCAATATCTAGATGTGCTAAAGAAATACCTTTAGATTGAGGGTCTCAAACTTCAAAATTTTTAAAACAATGCTTGTGACAATTTCAGAAAATTTCTTCTGGACAATCTACGTCGAAGTATCAAAATATCCATAGGTTAAGTACATTTATATAATATCTAGATAATAATCTTCAATATTATGCAGTAATTAGGTAATTATATGTCAGGGGATGTTTGCTTTGTTCCTATAACTTTATGCAACTGTGCCTTGAATCATTAGTATTAATTATTTATAAGGCATTTGAAAAGAACAATATTTGATAAATAAATCTTCTAAAGCACTGTTAAAAACACTGTTTTGTAATTTAAAAAAGTATATGTATTTTTAAGAGAACAAATTTTGCAACATAACAGTTTTAAATAAATAAATGAACAAGAATACAATAATTGTCGCATATTTCTTATATATTCGACAAAAAGTTGCACCATTCTTTCTTGAGCCAGTGTCTGCCTCCGCATGAGCTCCAGCTGTTCCTGCCCTTGCCGCAGAAGTTGTTCTTGTATGGAACTAATAGAAACTTCTATATTAGATTACCTTTGTTATTTTCTAATTAGTCTTTACATGTTACTACATTTATAAGATGATGAAAAATAAAAGTTATAGGTTTAATTACCAAAAATCTGTTTGCGTTGCCTGTTCTTGAAAAGTTAAGCTGTAAAAAATTTAGTATGTCAATTTTTATATTACTTATTTATGTTTGACATTTTTACTGTGGACTTGTTTGGGTAAATGTTTCAACCATCATTGGTATATTAAGAATTAAATTATTTGGTTCAACCGAGGTTTCAACCATGTTAATTTCTGGAAATACATCTTGCATCGCAGCAGAAGCTACTGGCCGCATAGAATCAAAACCTCCACCAGGTATGCCCCTAATGGAGGTTTTTCCAATGACATTTATCATTTGTTCGTCAAAGGGCTCCATGTCACTGTCCGATGGTTCTGACCCACCGCCAGTAGTTTTGCGTTCATTGTATTGTTTTGACACTGTAAATAATTTAGTTGTAATTTTGTAAAACCAAAAGTATTTGTGCAATAAATAAGTATTAATGTATATAAATAAACAACTTTACACTTTTTTTTCGTCTCTCTTTTGAGATCCTTAATTTTTTTTTTTATTTGAGCCAAAGTTCGTGGGACAGGACTGACTGCATTCACTGCAGTGAGT
>NW_019417548.1:27060-33593 GCF_000390285.2 Anoplophora glabripennis
TAACAGTCTCACATTCATTTGTCAGCCCGTACGGGGGGATGAAATGGGGTGAATTTCATAAAAAAATTCATTGCTTCGTTATAACGTGTCTTCGAGTTTTCATTTCACCATAGATCGACAATAAATAAAAAATTACATTAATTAGTAGTGTCACATTCATTTGTCAGCCCGTACGGGGGGATGAAATGAGGTGAATTTCATAAAAAAATTCATTGCTTCGTTATAACGTGTCTTCAAGTTTTCATTTCACCATAGATCGACAGGAAATAAAAAATTACATTAATTAGTAGTGTCACATTCATTTATCAGCCCGTACGGGGGGATGAAATGGGGTGAATTTCATAAAAAAAAATTCATTGCTTCGTTATAACCTGTCTTCGAGTTTTCATTTCACCATAGATCGACAGGAAATAAAAAATTACATTAGTTAGTAGTGTCACATTCATTTGTCAGCCCGTAAGGGGGGATGAAATAGTGAATTTCATAAAAAAAATAATTTCTTCGTTATAACGTGTCTTCGAGTTTTCATTTCACCATAGATCGACAGGAAATAAAAAATTACATTAATTAACATGTAAGATGAAATGCGATGGATTTCATAAAAAGAATCATTTGTCGGGTTGAATGAGAATACGAGTCTTTATTTTGCACCGATTGACAGTAAATATTCAATATTCATGTCCTTGCTAAAAGAATATCTGTTTTTCAAGTAATGTTTTGTATAAAGTTCAACATAACATTTTGGACTGTCCAGGTGTTTTAATTAATATTGATATCAAAGTACCGCGACTATCAGCTAGAAGTAATAATGTTTTTAGTTTACCCGCAGCACGTCGTAGCATCCTAGTAGCATCACCATTGTATAAAATTGTTTCCAAGTACAGTAATATAGAAAATAATGTTGATCTTTTTTGTTGTTTGCCTAATGATCTAAAAAATGCTATACTTATGTAGTCATATCTGTCTTTTATAGTTTATTGCCTTTTTATTTTGTTCTTTATATCTGTGTTACTTGTAAGTTTATACTATATTTTTTTTCTATATTTTTCCATAGTTAATTTTTCTCTTTTAACTTTTTTTATATTTTAATACTAGACTCAACATATCCTGTTATTGGGCATCGCCTGTTGGATAAGTATTTTAAATAAATAATTAAATAAATAAATGAGTAATTATATAGAAAAATACGGTGTGAAACCTATAAAAAAGTAAATTTGTAAAAAACTCGGTACTGCATTATTTTAACCT
The DNA here is from genome assembly GCF_000390285.2 of Anoplophora glabripennis. Taxonomy (NCBI): domain Eukaryota; kingdom Metazoa; phylum Arthropoda; class Insecta; order Coleoptera; family Cerambycidae; genus Anoplophora; species Anoplophora glabripennis. The sequence goes on from NW_019417548.1 coordinate 28,309, forward strand.
GGACTATAGTTTTGTGATATGTAATATGGAGAAATTAATTACTTACATTTAGGACAGACGCCATTTAAATTTGTGAGGCCGGACAATATGATGAAATGGGATATTTTATAAACAAAAATTGTTGGCTTCAGTTTGAGATTCTGGTTACATATATTTTGCTAGTTGTTCGCCTCTTTTTTATACCTTTGATTTAAATTGCATACATATTTTTTTATTTTATTGTTTATTAAATTTTTGTTGGTAGTATTTAAAACACAATTCGCAAAATTTTATTATTTTTTAGAATAGTACACGTGACATGAAATAGTCTTCTACATATAGAGCATACGTTGGTGACACAATCGGACGACTGTAATAGCAAAGTTTTAATTTCTTTCCCCTGTATCCGGAAATATCTATTTTATCAGTGAGTGGTTTTTGGTCTATTAATTGGGATATAAAGTAGATAGCGTATACCCCACAGTTGTACGTGTCTATTTGATTCATATGTTTTAATGTTTGGGTCTTCCATGAATATACTGATATAAATGTGTTTCTGCTCTTGTCTACATATTTAAAAATCGCACGAATGTATTCAAATGCATTATAAATTTTTTCTGTATTTCGTTGCCGCTGGGATCTATATAAATAAATGTTTGAGTTTAAATATCGGCCACAATGACACACCAGTGGTTCCTGTTAATATGTAAAGGAATGATTAATTTCTTTTCATCGGCAAAAAGTGGCAAATCTTGATAAAAGTCGTTTTCTAAGTTGTCGGTCATATTAAATATCGCATAAGATTTCTCCACAGTGACAAACTCGTAGCAATCTTGATTACTCTTTTGCATAATTGCAATTATACTGCAATTTATTATTAAGTCTGTCAACCACTGATATCCTGAAAGGCTATCAAAGTCATCGATTTTTAATTCCGCGCATAATAATTTGCCATACTTGCATACAGTGTAATTCATATACGCATCACATTTTTTATAATAATTTTCATGCGGTAATAATCCATTTGGCAATATCATCAATTGTTCGTTTTCATATTTAGACACATTTTTGCGTTTGACAAGGCCGGAAGATATATCTGGTTGTATATTTAATTTTTTTAAAGTGCGCTTTAAATGAACCCCCTTAAAGTTACTTGATTTATGTGGCAACTTTTTTGACCATTGCTCTTCGGAGGTTAAATCGCAAACAATTTCATTTTCCTCATGGTAATTCCTGTTTATAATTCGTCGGGAACAGTTACTTTTTGGGATATTTAGCATAACTTCTTTGTGAATAGATAACACGTGCCTTCTAATTTCACGCACCACCCTACTGCATTTTTGATTGCGTTGTCCTTTTAATAATATATTTTTGACCACCGAAAACCAGTTTTCCACATCGGCGTTGCTCATCCTCTTTTCATCCAATAAAAGTCCACCCCACATTGGTAAATACGGAAAATACTTTTTTAACACGTTGACTGCGAGATAATCTCAATGTACTTTGTCCGTGACTGTGATACATATCTTCGAGGATATGTAACAAAACTTCTTCTGTGTGCGGTACATATCCCTGGGGATACGTAATTTTTTTTACATTTTACCCTATAAAATTAAAAATAATACAATTATTGCTATAAACTTGCATGTATCTGTAACTATATATCCTAGGATACTAACGTTTTCATTCGCAAAGAGTTTTGAAAAGAAAATAATAGAAAAATCATTATTACTAAATACTACAGATTCTGCAACTTCCACAAGATACAATAAAAATGTGATTATTGAGATTCGCATATTTTTTATAATGAGTACATATCCCCCGAGGTATGTACCGCAGTCAACGTGTTAATGCTAGACTGTAGAAATCTGGATTATAGTGGGGATTGCGCTTATCCGAAACTTCACAAGTATTTTCGGCCAGAACGGTTTCATATATTTTATAAAATGTCTTATAACACAGACTACTAGTATAAATTGAGTCTCTTTCATATTCGAATGGCAATTCTTCGGTGTTCTCGTTTTCGTTTTCCAATTCATCCAGACCACTTCTGTGAAGAGACAACGAAATTAAAATTTTTATGGAATCAGTTACTTTGCTGCAATTAAATTCCGATATCATGACCACGGTAAAATGTCTGAACCATGTGCAAAGTACATGAAAATCAGAAAATGAAAAAATGGCAGCCATTATTTCTTTAAAGAATTTATGGACAGACTTGTCTTTAAAATATTTCTTAATGTCGTTGGCAATGATTTTGAAAAAGTGAGAACATCATATATGGATTTTTATCACATCTTTCAGCACATTTGAGTCCTTGGCTGTTATAAAATCATAGGTTAAATGCAGGTAAGTCTTTATGACCATGTTATTCCAAAACAAACACACTGCATTAATTATCGCGAAGCTAAAGTCTGATACAAATTTTGTAAATATTGGCCATTTCTTTTTATTGGCAATTGCATATGATTTAAATTTGGCGAGCCATAAACCAATAGAAGTAACGTCATGATTGCAATTCACCATTTCCAGTACGGGACAAACTCTTTTATTAAAAGTAGTTTTAATGACTACTGCATAATAATATACTCTTTTAGTGCACGTCTGAGGCTTGCGAATAATGCTACCCGTCGCATCTATGTGAACTACTTCTGGCGAACATTTGAGTAATATCTCCAATTGCTGTTTGCTGTAGATATAAAGGTGTAAGGGTTGACCAACAACCTGCATATACGACATATTGAATCGTTGCATTAGTAAAAGGTCGATTAAATCATCTTGATGTCTGTCGTGTATTGNTCATTTCCTACCCAAAATTATGCAAATTGAGCCAGAATGAACTGTGGGCTATTGATGGCCTTATTTTCGACTATTTTAAACCACGAATATCTTTTTGGACGTCAACTTCAAAATCAAGAAGACCCCTCCAGAACCCGTCTACCGGGACATCCATTTTCAACCCAAAATTATGCAAATTGAGTTTGAATCGGCATAGTTTATCTACTGCAGCTAAATCGAAGTGCAGCAGACGCTAACTTTATTTGTATTTTTAAAACAAAGTGCGCTGGACAGATGAACGCTGTTTTACTCGTGCTGACATTTTAAACAGGTAAAAAACATATTACTTTCTCAAAAACAATAAGTACCTACCTAGGTTACACCAAAGTTTATATTTACACTAAAGTTTACATTTATTATGTAAACTTTGGTCATACGCAACTGCATATTGAATAATAAATTGAAATACTAAAACTGTGCATTATTTAACATAAATTATAAAACGTTAATAATATTAAAAATGATAAATTGTAATAACCGTACATTCGAAAACAATCAACCCTATTCATTGATGACACGATTTTCCTTTGATAAAAGACCGACAACTTTTTGCTCTACTTTGTATGGAATGCGATCCTACTACAGTTCGTATTAGTCTACGAGCCAGATAGGGTTTCGTTTACTAGCTATAAAAATAAAAACTTTTTACAGCCATTTAAACATTTAATTTGTTGATAACAATTAAACTCATCACTTTCAGGCTTTGCGACCAAGTTTTTTGGATTCAGGATCTCAAAATACTACGAATAAGTTGTTTGCAGCCGTGGCACTCTGTTGGCCACGGAACCCTATCTGGCTCCTAGACTATGCACACTACACGTGCAAATTAAAAGTGGGTCAAATAGAAAGGTTATTGACCCAGAAACAGGTTAGCCTAGGTCGGAAACACGTACCGAGTTGTTTATTTGTCTCCGTCCGATTGTTTTTTATCTTCTATTACTTACAGTCGATATTTAAATACTACTTACATTTCACCCTCTCTTTATAATTTATATAGTGAGTGTTGCGTTTTTTATGTCATTATTTCTGTAATGAAATTGAAATGGTTGTGAAATGAAATTTAAATTACTGAACTCTTGTAGTTTTGTAACTTCAATATTAAATTTTGTTTAAAGTGAAACAGAGCTAATTTCTTTGCAGCCATAATAGTTACATTTGGTCAGATGAAAACTCGCACACTACTCGTCGGTTTAGCTTTCAGAGGAGATTCGGTGTNCGCATATTGAGGGTACCGGCCGAAGACCTACTGTTCGTACTATTTATCTTGAGGATGCAGTACTTGAAGAGTTTGACGAAAATCGTCAGAGTAGTACGAGAAAAACAGCAATGCACTTAAATGTGTCCCATAGTGTTGTTTGGAATATTGTCCATAATAATTTATTATATCCTTTTCACCACCAGCCAGTTCAAGCTCTACTTGAACCAGACATGCAAAAGCGAGTTGTTTTTTGCGAAACGTATCTTAATATTCTAAGAAATTATTTAAATTTTGCCTCAAAGATACTTTTCCCAGATGAAGCAACTTTTCAAAGACATGGTTTAACCAATATGCACAATCTTCATTCCTGGGCTCCTGAAAATCATCACGAAGTATCTATGACAACATTTCAACATAATTTTAGTTTAAACATTTGGGCAGGAATTGTAGAAAATGTGCTTGTAGGCCCTTTTGTTGTACCTCATCGACTTGGTGCTGTTGAATATTTGCAGTTCTTAAATGAGCATCTACCACCACTTCTGGAGGAAGTACCATTAAATGTACGTCAGGCCATGTGGTACATGCATGACGGGGCTCCTGCTCACTGCACTGTAGTAGTTAGGCGGTGGCTTAATTTAAATTACCCGAATCGTTGGATAGGTCGCGGGAATGAGGCACCTATCTCTTGGCCTGCACGTTCTCCCGATCTAACGCCCATGGATTTTTTCTTTTGGGGACATATAAAAAGTATTGTTTATGCGACCCCAGTTGACAGTGTTGAAAAGCTACAGGAAAGAATATTCGCGGCGGCTGATGAGATTCGCAACAATCCCATAATATTTGCTCGAGTCTGTAACAACTTTGATAAACGTGTTAGGTTGTGTTTAGAAAGAAATGGCAATTATTTTGAAAATGTCCTTTAACTAAGTTTTTTGTTTTTTCTCTTTTTGATAATAAACTATTTCTTAGTTTCGTTTTCAATGTACTTCTATTTAATAAAACTTTCTGCGACATTCAAACAGTTATTTGTGCAACTACTGTAAATAGTGTGTATTTGTTGTACGATGCATGAAGTTTGCAGCTCGAGACAAAGTTGAGGGCTGCAATCATGTTAAGTGCAACATATATGCTTTTTGCACATGTTGCACGCAACATTTTTTCTACGATTGTTTTTACTTCAAATTTTATTTAACAGTATTTTACATAATATTAAAATTTTAACTGACAACTGGAAATTAATTGCGCAAATTGTCAATGTCAGACGTTAGGT
>NW_019417548.1:33914-36645 GCF_000390285.2 Anoplophora glabripennis
ATATATATATATATGGTCCGAATTTTATGCAGGAAACTTCGAGGACAGATCGATCTCTTTAAAATAATAGGAGTTTACCTTATAAACATAGGTCTGGAACGGCCACGTTTTAGAGATAGTGTTGAAGTTGTTAAAAAAACTATTTTTTGTTTATATTTCAGGAATCTATTAACCGATCTCAATAAAATTTGGTGCAAATAATGTACGATAGTAAGCCTTGCATTCCCTAAAATATGAGCTCTAAGGGTTTAACCAGTGGTGTACAACTGGACAGGGGTCACCCCCTTTTTATAAAAAAAAACCTACGCCACTGTATTTTTTACAAGTTATTATAACGGATTTATATTCTAATGCACTAAATACGTAAAAAAGGTGGTGTATTTTTTCCTTAACTTTCACCATTTTCAAGTTTTTCACACAAATACAATCCCCTTGTGGCAGACGCTTCAAATCATAATATTACAAAAATATTTATGTTTATGCTTAAAAGTAAGTGCAATTTGTAAGCACATCAACAAAATTCTTTCCACATCACTTATGAGGTAGTGTTCCTGGTGTGTTTTAGTTTTCCCTGGAGGCATTATCTTTACAAATAAAAACAATTTAAATCAAAATAATAATAAAAATAAATTTACAAAGCAACAACTAAACAAGAAATAAAATTAACGTTACGTATTTACAGCAATTGTTTAAAATGCGAACCACCCACATCGATACATTTCTGACATCTTCTATTAATGGAACTAATTGAAACTAATATCATGTGGTGGTTTTCTTTTAATTCATTACAACCGTCTTCTATTCGCTGCAGTAGTTGTGGTCTAGTATCTATTGGAGTAAACTTTTCAGGTAGGTCACTCCAAACATAGAAGTCCAGGGAATTTAGATCTGGCGATCTGGCTGGCCAAGACACTGGACCATTATGGTTGACATTGGCATTTGATCTTCTACCTATCCACCATCTCATATAATTTCCATTAAGCCATTGTTGTATTATTCTCCTAAAATGCGCAAGTGCACCATTCATTCGTGTTCCAGCTATTTTGTCGTATATTTACTGGAACATCTAATAATTCAAATAAATGGTTTTCTAGAAAGTTTAGAAATGACTCCGAATTTCATGAGGATTTTCTTGTGACCAAATATTCAGATTGTGAAAATTCACTACCTCTCGCCTTGTGAACGTAGCCTCATAGATCCAAAGTATTTCTAGTAAGAATTCAAACAACCACTGATAAAAATTCAGGCGTCTCTGCATCTCCCGGAAGTAAATTTTGCACAGGTTTTAAATGATACGGATTTCTGCCTTCCTTACGTAGAATTTTTTAAATTTTCGATTTACTCACTCCATGTTGCCGAGACGTTCTTCATGAACCTACTTAGCCGAGGATCGTCGTCAAATGTTTTCATAATTTCAATTCTGTGTCTTTCATTCCTTTGTCGTGATTTTCCAAATATTGTTTTAATCCAAAAAGATGAAAGCGATGAGTGTACATAGTTTTGTTGATGTGCTTACAAATTGCACTTACTTTTAAGCATAAACATAAATATTCTTGTAATATTATGGTTAGAAGTGTCTGCCACAAGGACATTGTATTGGTATGAATAACTTGAGAACGGTGAACTTTAGGGAAAAAATTCAAGTTACATTTTTTACGTATTTTGTGCATTAGAATATAAATTCTTTACAATAGCTTGTAAAAAATTCAGTGGCGTAGGCTTTTTTTTATAAAAAAGGGGGGTGACCCTGCCCATTTGTACATCACTGGTTGAATCTTTGAGCTCATATTTTAGGGACTATAAGGGCTACTATCATACATTATCTGTACTAAATCTTATTGAAATCGGTCGATGGATTCCGGAGATATAAACAAAAAATATATTTTTTTTAACAACTTCAACACCCTGTATCTCTAAAACGAGGCCGTTCCAGACCTATGTTTATAAGGCAAACACTAACTATTTTAAAAAGATCTATCTGCCCTCGAAGTTTCCTGCATAAAATTCGGACCACCCTGTGTATATGTATACAGGGTGATTCACAACTTATCCAAAAAAAAATGGGAATAGATGCAGCATGAGAAATGGAATCAATATCTTAAAAAAAATTTTTGTTATAAGTTATAGTACATTCAACCACTACATAGCTGGACAACTGTAGTCTCTAGCGTCATTCGCCACGTGACCTCAGTGACTCCGAATACTGAGTTCAGATTTTGCAATCGTCGTTGGGATATTTACCTGTTATCTGTCGTGTTTACAATAGGTTTTTAGTAGTTAGTGTCAAAAAAGGGTAGTTAGTGTCAAAAATGGTTTGCGTGTACTCGGAGTTGACGGATATTGTTTTAATTTATGGTGAAGCATTTGTGTTATGGTGAAACAAGACAACATTTGTGTTAGTTCGTAGAAACTGAGTACAACGGACCCAAATGTGTTTACACATTGGTAGATAAAATTTTGAACAATTGTTGTAACATCGGGTATGTCAAATGATTTTATTATTTAAAAACACAAATTAATTTTATTAATTAATAAAGGCAAAAGCAGTTGAATTTGCCGATATAAAATAGGTGCGATAAAATTCTATTTACATATTTATTTGCTTGCGAAAGTTTTTGTCCGTTTTTATCACACCGCCATGCCGGTCGCATTGTGCGAGGTCAGGTTTTACAGTGGACCAGTTTCCAGTGCCGTGCAGAAGTGTATTTTTAAATCATTTTCGAACTGCCCT
>NW_019417548.1:40017-50238 GCF_000390285.2 Anoplophora glabripennis
AACCAGTTTATCTAATGCGTATTTTTGGATATCGAGTTTTTACGAAATATAAAAGTTATGGCAAAAAATGGCTTGAGGGGTGGTTATTTCAACCCCTTTCGAGGGGTTAAAATTTTCGAAAAATAGTTGAAAACTCGCATCTGTATTAGTAAACAACCTGTAAAAAATTTGTTATTTGTACCTCGTTCGGTTTTCAAATTACAGCCAATTCTCATAATTTTTTTGGAAACTTTGATGGCCCATATCTCTTCAGGGGTGAACATTTTACTAAGGCGATTTTTTGCAGATCGTGTTCTTTTGAAATGTAGATTCACTGGTATCATTTATGTTACTCCATTAAAAACACCCTGTATATAGGGTGATTCAAAAAACCACTGACAGACCTCTAGGGTAGATAATACATGAAAAATTAAGACGAAAAGTCTTAATAAATATAGGGTCGCAAATGCCTCCTTAACGAGATACAGGACGTCAACGTATCTGTAAAATTAAACATTGTCTGCAATAATTCAAATATGCCTTAACATTTATATTTCAAATTTGCTATGTGCACCTTAAGACCAATGTTTGATGTACTACTCAAAATTTTATGAGCAGCAGTGTCGTAGAGACAGGGTCAACGTGAACCTTTTTTAAAAATATTTTCTACGCAACTGCTAATTTTGTCAAACGGGCACTAATTTCGTGTAAAGTGTTCAATTGTCTACGGAATTGGTCTCTTGCAAAATTTTGATTAAAGCCACAGTTTTTTCGAAATTTAGGTTTCAACTAATTTTGTCAGAATGAAATAACGGAAACAATAAACAACAAATTTAAGGGTGAAAACGTAATGATAAACATTTTATAACTTGAAATAATGTAAAATATCAGGGTAGGTGCTGGAAGTGACCACCTTGTGATTCGACACACGTCGATTGTTTGAAAGGCTTGTTGAATTCGTTATCAATAATTCATCAATCGAATTTACTGGAGTTACGTAAATCAGCTCCTTAACATGACCCCAAGTGTGGAAATCGAGAGGATTTAAATCCGGTGAACGGGCGGGCCACTGGATTGGACCACCACGTCCAATCCACCGTCTAGGGTATGTCCTATTTAAATAATCTCTTACTTGTCGAGCGAAATGTGCCGGAGCGCCGTCATGATGGAACCAAAGGCTCCTCTAAACATCCAGTGGTACTTCATCTAACAAGCTGTTCAAATCATTCATTAATAAATTAAGGTAAGACTGGCCACCTAATCCATTTGGTAGCCTAAAATATATTAATTTCTACTTAGTAAACACAATACTTACTAAATTAAAAAAAACTTGAGAGTGAGAGAGAAATAAATTGGAAATGAGAAAAGTTCTCATTTGGGACACAAAGGTACATAAAATATGTATTACAATTTTTGTTCCTATTTTTTTCAAGTTTAATTTCCTTAAAGTCTAAATTAGTACAAGTGGTAAATCACCTGGCGCCTAAAAAGTGAACAGCAGGGACATAGGTTTCATATCTTACTGAAAACCATCCCCCCTTGACCCCTGAGTTATCTGGAACTAATTTTGAACTTCCACAGAATTGCCAATTATTCTAGAGGTGGAAATCTGGAGTTTACTCTAGGGTAGTTTCATGGGACCGATTCCACGAACGATATAGCATCCGACAATACACTACGCCCATGTACCATCAGCGCTCCAATCCTGTGGAGCGTCGAAATCAAGAGATTAAAAAATTATTATTAATCCATTTGCGAGGGAAGTCACCAGCCTTGTGGGACCAAGTTATCAGAGAGATATTATTTGTATTAAGAACACGACGGAATGCGGCGATTGGAATTTCGCTCAGTGAAGCATTTCTGGGAGCCCCATTAGGGAAACTTACCTTGTTCCAGCGAGAGGCCAGCCCCCAAGTCGGAGGCAGACGAAATGTCGGTATCCATCGAAGATATTGGAGACGAATGGGAAACTTTGTACAAGAATTATATAGCGGCTGTACCAATTGTCGGGTTATACTCGTAGGTTAGCTGTAATAGTTTATTGTTAGCCTGAATTTGTCTCACCCAAAAAATTCATACTTCTGGTGAGGGTAATGTCGCGGGGTTTGCCCCTTGTTACTAAGAAAATTAGCGTGAAATTGAATAGTTCTAGGGGAAGAAAGGTGAGAAGGCTAGGAAAAAGGATTCTGATTCTGAAAGGTGTCAGTAGTACTTTGACGTTAGTCAATCTCTTAATCTTTTACATCCCCAACCTGGTGTGAGGCAGATTCAGAAATACTTACCTGTGTTGTACGTTCAGAATAGACTTTTGTGTTCTTTAACGTATTGTTCTTTCTGGTACTCTGTAATCAGTAGTGAGCGAGTATCTAGACTTTGAAAGCCGTAAGCCTTCGCCTGACTGAAGTGACATGGAACATCAAGGACATGAAGTGCCGCCACCCGAGTGTGTCGCGCGGTGCATCAATCCTTCACCAGAGCCCATTACCGTCCCCAACCGGGTAGCGCTACCCCTACAATATCTCTAGATGAATCCCCGTTCCTGGGGTTCGCGAAGAACTCCCACAACGAGGGAACGCCGACAGCGGTTCGCTGCGAACGAGAGAATTTGGATCGGCGGTATTCTTGGTCGAATCCATTCAAAAAAAATTCAGCGTATAACGAGCCCAAGTTTATTACAAAATATTAAATAGAACAGCCAGAATACCGTTTTTAAGAAAAAAAATTATCTCGACTCCTATTGATCGGGTCGAAACACTTTTTTTAAATTCATGTTTTTGAAGCACTATTTGATGTAATTGATTTGAAGTCGGTATATTAAAAAACCGCCGAGATAACGACCCTAGTTACCGTTTTTTTTTTCGTTTTTTGTTAATAACTTTTTTATTTTGCAACTGAAAAATCAGAAATTTACGCAAACGCGAGAAAATGCAATTAACTTTCGATCCTTTTTATACCGAATTTGGATATCTTGACTTCTGGCAGAAGATATAAGCACTCGACTTTATTTTACAGTAAGCCACCATTTTGAAATTGGGGATCTGGATTGCGGGTATTTGTTGAGCACCCCAACAGTTATCTTTTCCTGTAGTACTATTCAATTTCAGTCAAATTTTTTCTTTTTATTTAAAGCTGAAAATTTTGCACATTTTTTTCTTCACTGCTAATTTTGCAATGTAAAAAAATTTTTGCCAGCTTTCGCAAAAGCTTATCCTTATAGCAAATTTCCTCAGGAACAAAATCGATAAGTATACCTCATGTCGATTAGAAGCTTATTTTAGGAGATATAAGTGAAAAACTGAAAAAATAGCAATTTTTTTCTTTTGTTATAAACAATATGACGCTTGACCTCTACAAATACACAAATTTGGGCTTTTATTCTGTGTATTTTTTACTTAATTAAGCCCATAAAATTTGAGTTAGGCTCGATTTTTGAAAAAAAAATCTAATTCGCCCGGACTACAACTGGACAAGACAACGAGAAAGATTCACTCGTAACTCGTAACCCACTGGGTTGTTATCGTGCGAGTTCGCTGACTGCCCTCCAGTGCCAATAATCACTACTGTTGATCCTCACTGCAGCTTCATCAGTCGAAAGAGTTGTCTGTTACCACTGACAGTTAGGGGTTTTCAGTAGCATCCCATCAGTGCCACTGCCTACTGTCCAAGAGGACTATGAATGACGAGCCACTGAATATACCCACCTTAGGACTTTTTGTGAAGTGACTTTTATCGGCCAGGAGATTTATTGTTGACGGATCAGGTGTTCCATTTTATATTAATGTTTTTATAAATAAATTATTTTGCTTGTGACCAGTTTCCCAAAAGATTAATAATTATTCAAGAATGATGAATTTGTTTTCTCTCCTGTATCTAATTTATAGATAAAAAATTATTTTTAATATTAAATCAAATGCTGTTGGTCCGGATGGTTTAACTGAGAAAATATTACTTTATATTTTACCTCATTTAAATGAACATATTACTTTTATTATTAATAAATGTGAATTTGGGACCACACCAGTGGAAAAAGGCAAATGTGATACCTGTTCCCAAATATTCTAATTAATCTAATCTAATTTTATTATCAATCATTTTAGGCCTATAAGTAGGTATATTATCAGTTATGTCTAAAATATTAGAAAAAGTTGTTAATGAACAGTTTAACGAGTAGGTATTTAATGAAATATAAAGTTATTTCTTCAACTCAGTCGGGTTTTCGTAAATCTCATAGTACGTACTTCCACAGCGTTGCTTAGTGTTATGGATGATATTTTTAGTGCTTGCGATAATGGTAGAGTTACCTAATTGTATTAGATTATAGCTGAGCATTCGATACCTTAGCTCTAGACCATGATAGTACTAAACTCAACTTTGGTGTTAGTAATTTGTCTGTAAAATTTTTAAAAAATTATTTAAGTAATAGATACCAAAGAGTTCTTTTAAATAACACATTTTCAGAATATATTTGCTTAAGTAAAGGTGTATGTACGTAGATAAGGGCATAAGAAACTTATAAACCATGGTACTTTATAAGAGATTTGAAACACATTTACGAATTTGTCATATGTTATAATGCTTATAGTGTTATAGTGAACTACTTTCTTAGTGGGGAATATTTGTGATTAGATAACACAAAATTTATAACATCAACTCCTTGATTCAACCTTATGACACAAGAAGTTGATTATTTATTTAAAATTTATCTTTCTATCAGTATCATAGACATACCGAGTAATAGTAAATAGTAATTTTGTTTGGAACAGTAATTTTATTTATAGTAATAGTAACAATTTGTTCACTAAACACAAAGGTTACACGCGCTAAAAGTTTACCAATTTTTTTTTTAAATCAAATTACAACATAGCTAACTACTTACCTTTTCCAATACAAGTAAGTACGTTTTCACCATATGTTTCGGTATATGAAGGACAAATAACTTCAATTTGAGTGCCTATTTCAAACATAGTTATGTTTTCTGTAAAATCTTGATAACTCTGATCGGCAAATATATTTATTTCACTATTTGTGGGTCTCTTAAATGCAGTGCATTGAAAACCTGAAAATAATAAATATATAATGTGGGATATGCCATTCCTGAGTCTCTTCCGTTCATTTTCAACTTTTTTAATGACTATAGATAACGAAAATAATAATGATAATGATAAGGATTATACTCTTGCCACTTTACTGTGTTACTGAAACTTTTCTTTATGGCCAGTGCAATGTAATCCTATATATTTTTTCCTTACAACATTGACATAGAAGATAAAGATAATAATGATGTACTAACAACAGTGGCGGCTCGCCAGATGACGCAAGTGACGTACCGCTTCACCTAAAAGTTTGGTTGTGCATTTTAAAATTATTTTAAATTTTATATAAATTTTATAATTTAGGTATAATTCTATATTGGAAATGTATTTGTGTTTGTTTGTTATAAGCAGAAATAAACAGAATAGTTGCGCGGTGAACGCGTTCTAAAAAAATATTGCCTTTGTTGAGTGCAAACATCAACCTCGTACCATACAATAGTATACGCAAGTGATGCAGATTGAAATCAGTTTGTATCTGCTTCTCTTCGTAGCGCTGTTTACGGCGGTTGTCGTGGCAACGAGTCGGCCAACATCAGAGTAACCTACGGCGTGAGGAAACGAATGACGCAGAAATTGAAACAGCATTGTCATCGCCCATCGCCTGGTATACGATACGTCGTCCAGTGCACGATTATAACGGTTCTTTATTAATATTTGTTTTGTACCAATAACTTGTAGAAATGTTTCGTATGTATAATCCAGTATGTATTTTATTGGAAATACCATTTTCCATATGGAAAATTGAGGACAAAAAGGAATTTTTAAATAGCGAGAGACCTGTGCATTCTCTCGATGTGGAAAAAAGTGGAGTATAAGTGGTTGTGTGGACGTGTTTATTTAAAAAAACTTTTATGTATGCCGTGTTTAATTGTGGATGTAAAGTCGGGCGTGTGGAATAAGGAGGAATATAACAATTTTTGGAACGTCATGCGAGGCTGTCGTAACCACGAGGCTTCTTTGAAACATACATATACGGTGTGCGTTAATGTTCGCAAGCCGAACTAATATTTCAATTTTTTTTAAATCTAAATGAAAATCTCTCGCGAACGTCAGTTTTTCTATAACATTGTAAATGCAACTAAATATTTCTAGATTCATTTAAATCCGTTGGACCTTGAAAATTTAATTAAAAATTTTCGCCTGTGGCACTTTTTTTGTTAGTCAATGAATAAAGATGCTTCACCTATTCTCAATGTCAGGGGCCGCTACTGACTACTACGGAAGTTGATTTGTTTATATGGAAAAGCTATAATTATTATAGGGTAGTAAGTATTATTTTTCGACTTTAAAATGACCTTGATACCTGATCTTGTTCTTGAGGTTATAGCGTTCTCTCAGCGTTCAAACTACACAGTGCGAACTGCAGCTCTTATAGCGGCGGCAATGGGCAATGGGTCGGTTCTAAGGAATTAATTCTCAACATATATACTGGCAGTTTGAGGAGAACGTTAAGGGACGATAAAAGATGTTATACAGGGCGCTAACCTACACAAAAATTGGTTAACCACCCCTTAACGTTTTCCTCTCCCTGTAGGTCGGGATGGAGACAACAAAATAAAATACACACAAAAATCTCACTGGTATATTTCTCACTCTCTGCAAGGTGTTCGGCAGAGTGTTCCGTCTATGCGGTCCTGGCGTTCTGGACGGCTATCTCGAATCCGGGATCAGGATGTAACCTATTCCCTTCCAGGATTACCAAGAAAATTTTCTGAATGTTGACTCTAAACTTGTAGTGACTGTCCAAACTTAGTTACTTAATCTTCACTAAGATTCTTAAAATTTGAACTACGATACTAGTTATGACAAAATCAAGTATTTTTGCCTAACTTTAATACACAATTAATTATTTGAGGTTTCTCAAATATTAGCAAAAATTTAAGTCCTTAAGACTTAATTACGACAATAGCTCTTTAGGCTGTAGAATAATTTTATAAAATTTTCGTAGAAATTTTGTAGAAATTTTCCTCTATTAAATTTTTGTAGAAATTTTCTAGAATAACTTTTCTGCAATAGAATTAATTTTTGTTGAAATTTTGTAGACATTTTCTGGTAAGCTCTGGTGAGAGAAAATGGAAGAAACAAAATTCATTTAGCACGTGGCCACATATCGTTGAAGGTTTTACAAAAAACACAATAAAATCTTAATAGCAAGCAAGGTTGGAATTTACTGGATCAATTATAAAGAAACTAATATTCAACATTTAAATAATTACCTATGATGTAGTTCTTGGTTCACTTTGTGATTAAATTAATTTAAATAATTCGGTTTATTATAATCACACGCGAGCTATTAGTTTTGTACCAGTTCAAAATGAAAGAGGCTTTAACTCGCTCCGCGAGTCGTTTTATTGACTTGATTCTACAAAAAAACTTCTCAATCAACGTGATTGGTTAGTTGGGCACAAAACATTTCCCGACTGGCAACTGAACGGTACCATTATTCTACGTTTTATGATCCATTACAAACCAACAACCTTCTTTACATGTCAATGGTCTATGATTAACAGAACAAATCTTTATTAACCTCCAACGAATGACAGTCACGTAACCTAATATGTTGATATCCCAGATTCGATTTACACAACGATATTAAAAGACAATAGTACAAATACAAGATATTACAGTTAAAAATACATATTCTCACATCCATTACAATTTATATACAAAGATTCTCCATGTTCTACAGGTAAATAGTAAACAATTATGGTATGCAGTTTAGTACATCGTTGTTTTATAACTAATTGTAGGGTATGACAAAGATTTACAAGATGTAACAACATAGTAGTATACAGGTGGAAACAACACTAACTAATAGTATTCACAAAGTTGTATTTCAATGCTAAGGTCTCAAGAAGTTGTTTGATAGTTGACTTTTAGATAAATAAACTGTGATATTCACTATAAACCGATAGTGAATGTTACAAGGTTAAATTCATATCTTATTGTAAAACTTCCCGCTCTTGTAATTTTCGAGGTCAAAATGAGGGTCCCATTTAAAAGTTTTAATTTGGCCTTCTAACGATCTGGAAGTCAAGGTCAAGGTCATTTTCAAGGTAAAGACAAGATAGCCCCCTTTTCACCCTACAGCTTTTGTATGAAACAATTTTTTTAAGTGATCCCAGCAAGGTAGGTACTCCGTTGTCTCAGGATTATTGCTTTTTTTGCTTTTATGGTCAAGATATGGGTTAAATCAAAAAAATAATAAGAAATTATTTTTTCTTCATTTTTCAATCGAAGTCCGTGGTAAAAAATGGGCGTTTCCATTTAAAGAAATCAACTTCCGGTCTGAAAACACCACTTCCGGTCTAGACAGGAAGTGTAATATGTACCTTTCAATGGCCCTCTCGGTGCCCTACAATTTTTGTCAGAAACTTTTTTCGAAATAATCGAGTCCAACCGAAATATTATTTTGTCTCAAGATAAATGCCCCACCCGGTATATACAGGGTGATTCAGTCATAATGTCATTAATTTTAACCACGTATTCGGAAGGCTTAATAAAGACAGAAAATCGGTAAAAAAAATGTTACACTCGACTTTTAAAAATGAAATCAACTCAACTCCCGCTAAGAGGGCGGCCCTGCCAGATGCTCCAATGCTCGGAAAATTTTGTAACGTAATGTCACGAATCAGTCGTCAGCTGAAGCGATTATGATTATTATTATTACTTTTTTTTTTTTTAGTTTAGCGGCTTCGATTGCTGGGATCATTAGCCGCAGAAGTCATCTCTTTGCGTGTATTTTATATTTGATTGTACAATTTGCTTAACTTAAGAAATGTAAGTAGCTTATTTATGGTTTCATTGTTATTAGCTAAGATATTTTTCAGGTTGCCTTCAATTCCAACAATTAAACGATTTTGTCTATAGGTTGGGCAGTCTATCAATATATGTTCTACTGTGAGTATTAACCTACATCTTGAACATCTTGGTGCATTTTGACCTGTTAGTAGATGACTCGACGTTAGGTGAGTATGTCCCGTTCTTAGTCTCGTTACTATTACTTGTGTTTTTCTTGTTAATTTGATGGGTGTTCTCCATGTATAGGTACTGACTTTTGGACATATTTATCTGTATGTTGTCTGTATTTGATTCAATTTTTCTTGCCATCGTTTAAGATATAATCTCTTAATTTCTTCAGTAATATCCTTATCTCTAACTGGGATTCCCTCATCTATTTCATTGATGTTTGCTGACATGCGAGCAGCATTATCCGCCTTATCGTTTCCCAAAATTCCTACATGGCTTGGTGTAAAAATAAAGTTAATTTTTTTATTTAATCCAGTTATCAAAAATAATGTTTCATGAATTTTTTGTACTAATGGGTCAGAGTTAAAAATATTTTTAATAGCATGGAGTGAACTAAGAGAATCAGTACAGATTATAAATTGAAGATTAGTTGAAAATTCACAAAATCGAAGTGCATGCCAGATAGCATATAATTCGGCTGTGTATACACTGGATATTTTTGGTAGGGACCATGAATAAATATTATCTTCTACCACAAAGGCACTTCCCACTCCATTTTCAGTTTTTGATCCATCTGTGTAAATTTTTTCTGTATTAGGATAACTGCTAAGGATGTTAAGAAAGCGATTTTTTAATATATTTGGGTTTGTTTGTTGTTTTATATACGATGCACAATCCAGGTTCATGTTTGGGACAGAGAACTGCCAAGGAGGATCAGAGGAGAACTTCTTTGGATACATATCGGGGTAAGTCACTTGTCTTTCTATACGAGCCTTAAACGGCTTTGTAATTGTGGGTCTATTTTGATATATATCTAATTCAGAATCATATATAATTTTGTAATTAGGATGCAGTGACTGTGCTTTTATGGAGGTTGCATATCTATACATTAGTTGTTCTCTTCTTAAGGTAAGTGAAGGAATGCCAGCTTCTACTTCCAATGCACTTATTGCGCTAGTCCTAAAAGCGCCTGTAGCCAATCTCAGGCCGATGTTCTGAATGGAGTCTAATAGTTTGAGTCGTGTGGAACGTGCTGATGAATAAACTTTTCTAATAGGTGAATTATATAATGTCAATCTTGGTTCGTCATGTTCTGATCGAAGGCGGCAAAAATGTATAGTCTTCGTTTTAGTATCAGAAAAACGAAAGCCTCTCTCTTGTGACTGTTTGCTAAGAGTAT
>NW_019417548.1:52136-73605 GCF_000390285.2 Anoplophora glabripennis
ATCATTATTATTATTATTATCATTATCATTATCATTATCATTATCATTATCATTATCATTATTATTATTATTATTTGTTTGAAAACCTTCCCTTCAGATGCTACGGGATATGTGGTATATGCAAGACGGAGCTCCGTCCCTGTATACAGGGTGATTCACAACTTATCCAAAACAATTTGCGAATAGATGCGGCATGATAAATGGAGTCAATATCTTAAAAAAAAAGTTTTGTAAAATCCTTATAGTTTGCGCAAAAAAAAATATTGGAGTTATAGCATTTTCATTACATAGCTGGACAACTGTAGTCTCTAGCGTCATTCGCAATACGCGTGGAGAGCCACGCGGCCTCAGCGACTCCGAACACTGAAATCCGACTGTTTACAATAGTTTTTTAGTAGTTAGTGTCAGAAATGGCTTGCGTGTGTAGCAACTCGGAGTTGATGGATATCGTTTTAATTTATGATGAAGAAAGACAACATTTATATTATGGTGAAGCATTTGTGTTATGGTGAGGCAAGACAACATTTGTGTTAGTTCGTAAAAACTGAGTAAGACTGACCCAAATGTGTTTACACGTCGGTGTACAAAATTTACACGTCGGTGAACAAAATTTGGAACAGTTGTTGTAACATTAGGTACCTATGTCAAATTATTTTATTATTTAAAACCACAAATTAATTTTAATTTTTTTCGAACTGCCCTTTTTGATTTTTCCTTTATAAAATTGTATTCGTAAGAGTCCCCTGTACATCCAAATTGTTTTTGGATAAGTCCTAATCACCCTGTGTTGTATATACAGAATCTTTCAGATGGACTGCATTTCCACGTTCCAGGGATCAAAAAATTTTTTAGTATTGCCACGCCATCTATACAGAAAGATTTGAACTAACAATTCTAACTGCAATTTGAAGCTACTGAAGGGACCTAACGACCTCAGTTTCCAGAACTAAAATAAATTTCTTCATTTCGACATATTGGCAGCGGGAGTGTTAAACGGCACACCTATATATAAGTTGCGAAACTGTTAGACGACTGTCTAAGTTAAAGAACGAAATCTGAAAATATAGTCGAGTATGCACTCAAAGACAACATGAAAGTGTAAACTCTTTTTATTACTCGAACTTTCGGAATAAAATTATTCCTTCTTCAGGAGAAACTACAATAGAACATATATTACGATAACACAAATATTAAAAATGTAATTACAAAATTTGAGCATCGAATAAAAAATTCTCAAAATCTAGAACAGAGTCCTTCACAAATCCAGTCATAATATACAAATATATTGAATATGTTAAAAATATAGGTAATGTTCTCTATATTAAAACCGTTGGATAAAACTTATTAAAACTAAAATCAATTAAAATTTGGAAAAATTCTTAACAAACATTTTTTTTAAATTATCTCTAACGTTAAACTGTGAATGGCCATGTGGTGGCAAGGAACCAAACAATTGAAATCATAACCACATACCTAAAGAAATATGCTGCTTTTCGACGACTACACAGCCACACAGCATGCAATAAAAGGGGATAGAAAAGACGGCCATTTTTATCTACTCTCTTCATCTTCTTCTAAACCTAAAGTGACCTGAAGTTGTTTTGTGTATGTTCTATTGTTTACTGAATTACTTTTGAGGTTATTATTTTTGCGATTTTCCTATTTAAACAAGATAATAGTGTTGTTTTTATATTTTCTGAATTAAAGAAATGTCGTGTTTTGTTAGAAGCGGCAAAAATGTTAAACGATTTTTATCCGCAAGTTCAGAAGTTACTTTTCACCGGTATGTTTCACATTCTTATATTTTTTGTTTGCTTTTTATACTGAAGTTGTGTTTTTTTTCTAATATATACAGGGTGTCCCGAAATTCATGCAACAAAGTTTGGTCATAGATTCTTAAGACAAATTTAGGGGACCCGTATTTTTTGTTTTTGCCAAGTGGCCCCCTCTTTCGGAGTTACAGCCCCATGAAGTCCGCCCCTAAGAATAATATTTTTTTATATCTCGGAACCCTGTTGTATGAGAATCACTAAATTTGGTACACAGGCGTTTTATGACGTGGAATCTGCTGGTGCTACGTTTTTTGGCGGGGAACCTCATTAAGACAATTTTTCGTGGTTCCCCTTGTCTTTGGAGACAAGAAAATTTGGTCGCATAGTTAAATAAAATTATCAGTCCACTAGAAAGCCATTAAATTTTGAAACTTTTTGTTTCTTTATACTTTTTTTCGTAAAACGCGATATGTTGGAGAAAAATGTCAAAATGTGATCGGATACATATCGTGATTCGCCATTTTCCTCAAAAACATTGAATTTTACGAAACAAATATCAAGAGAAAAAAGTTTCTAAATTCAATGGCTTTCTAGCTAACTAATAATTTAAAAAAAATCAAATTTGCGACCAAATTTTTCTGTTTCCAATGACAAGGGGGCCCACGAAAAAGTGTCTTAAGGGGGTTTCTCGCCAAAAAGCGTAGCACTGTGAGATTCCACATGTCATAAAACCCCTGTGTACCAAATTTACTGATTCTCGTAGAACATGGTTTTGAGATATAAAAAAGACTTCTTAGGCGCAGATTTCAGGGGGCTGTAACTCCGAAAGAGGGGGCCAGTTGGCAAAAAGAAAAAATACGGGTCCCCTAAATTTGTCTTAAGGATTTATGACCAAATTTTGTTGCATGAATTTCGGGACACCCTGTATAATAGTTTTCCTAAAAATGACTAAAGATTTCGTCAGTGGCTAAATGTTCTTGGCATGGAATGGGATGAAAGCATTACATGGTCAAAAACTATGTTTATTTGTTCGGATCATTTTGACAAAGATGATATTATGAAAACTGGTGACTCTCTTAAAAGAAGGGGTCTTCCTTGTATTAATGAGAGTAGCGAAGAAATTAAACCTTTACCGTCAACTTCAAAAACTACTGGACCTCTACCGTCGGCTTCAAGTCTGAAATTTCACCACCAATTTTAAAAGTGCCCCAATCTTTGCAAGCAATATTACTACCTATTATTACTAATTATTTTTGTATTAAGTTATTTTAAGACATAACTGCAAAATACATATTAGTTTACTCTTTCCTTTTATTTTATTCAAACTCTAAACTTAACTATTAATTAAAATAAAGAAAATTTTTAGTAGTCTTAATGCGTAGTCTTCCTTAGCCTGGACCTCACTTGTATTTATTTACTGGTGAGCAATTGAACTTCGCCTTTTGGGTACACCAGATTTTTTTTCTGTATATTTTGTACTACCTACTAGTTTTGTAATTTAATCTTTGGTTATATCTAATAAAGTCAATTATTATTTTTACTAAATCTTACAGCACGATTATTGACAATTTTACAAGAAAGTTGCTAAATTAATGTTTCCTCGCAAAGTTGTTATGTGACCATTACAGCTTTCTTGCAAACCGACTGTAAAAACTTTAACAATTTTCCAGTTTCATTTGTAAATGATAGAAATGTCTCAGCAATTTTATTTTGCTTAGTTGACACATATTTACACTCTGATTTCAGTTATTAAACAGTGTTACGTAAAACTGGAGTGAGAGGTGGAAGAAGACCGGCGCAGTAGAGCCACGGCGGGCCTGAGGCATGTGAGGCACGGGGACGACAGGGTAAAGACGACACGACGAAACACGTCGGGTGTAATTATTGTAGTGGTATGATATTATTAATAAAGGCGTTTCTGTTGAAAGTGTCTTTTCTTCTAATAACTCAGAAATAAGTGTAACAACTCAGAAGTGGGATAGATACGTGCTGTAAAAGTGGAAAAATGTAGTTTCTTGGCGTTAAAGAGAAAACGACGGAAACTACAAAACTGGGCGTTGGCTGGTGCAACAGGTGAACCGGCGAAATCGGCGGCGGCCATCTAAGGACCTAGTAATTGTGCGTACGTATATACATATATCGGAGGCAACTGTAAGTACGGTACATTTCTTATAATTATGGTGGAATAATTAAGGCGTACTAAGTAAACTAGAACTTGTTTATTACGTGGCGATAAGATTAATAAAGCGAGATCGGCGTTTCTATAACACACACATTGTTCCAAATTTGTAAATAACAGGTGGTTGTTCGAAATTTTACGTGTCGGAAGTGTACTGATAATAATCATTTCGGCGTATACTAACGGTGTTATTGGTATTTTTGAAATTATACGAATCACATTGATAAGCATTTCGGCGTGTACCCACGGTGTTATTGGTAATTTTTACGTGCCAGAGGCATGCTGGTAGACGTTTCAATGTGTACTAAAGGTGTTACGTATCAGTGGCCTACAGATAGACAATTTGGCGTGTACCAGCGGTGTTACTAGTACTTTTGACGTTCATTGGCGCACTGACGAATATTTTTTGGCGTATACCAACGGCGTCTTTAGTATTTCTTAAATTCTTCCTTTTCATAGGCTGATAATTAGGCGAGTAATAATAAAATATTATTTTTGCCAGGCGACGGCGTAACGTTGAGTGACCAGGAGGCAATGGAGTTACATCTAGGCGATGATCAACTGCCAATGGATGATGAGGGGGAATCCTGAGGCAGTGGCGCTAGGATCACCATGGGGGGAATCCTCATGGTAGGCAGGCGTGTCAAGCGGTGACCTGGCGAGTATATCGGTACAGGATCTGGTGAAGGCGTTGTTGGCGGGCAGCCTTACTACTACAATCTAGAAGATAGCCAAACAACAGGCGGCTCTGGTGGTAGGCGATGTGTCGGATGCAAAGGCGATGACTTCCAGGCATAACGAGACGGATGGTCGCAAGTAAGGAAGCGTGATGATAGGCCAAGTGGTGGATCGATTCAATCTAGATAATCCGGAAACCAACATCGAGCGGTGGCTCCAGAAGATCGACCAGCTGGGGGTGATCCATGACTGGACCAGCTACGAACGGGGCGATGTTGGCACAGGCGAAACTGGCGGGCGTAGCGAGGCGGTGGTTTTATCAGCTAGAGGATTATGACCTTACCGGGGACCAGTGGAAGAAGAAGTTAAGGACGGCGTTTCCTCGGCGTAGGGACTACGCAGATATGCTAGAAGATATGTTGGAGAGACGTAAGCTCGCAGCGGAGACCATGACGACCTACTATCATGCGAAACTGGCGTTGTCATGGGGGTGAGGATCACCGGCAACAATGCGGTGTCTTACATCATCAAGGGGTTACCGGTGGAGTTGAGGGCCAATGCGGAAGCGGCGAGGTACACACCCCTGAAGTACTCTTCAACAGCTTCCTCGCTGGACTGGAAAGCTACCACGACGAGAGTGCACCCAGGCGAACAATGTCGAGAATCTAATTACCTGAGAGGCAAACGAGTGTCCTTTAACCAGGGCGATGGAGTTAAAGAGGTGCTACAATTGCCAGCGCTTCACTAATCACGTCAGCAGGTGTTGTCCCCGACCGGCGGCTGACAGTTATAGATCCTGTGGAGAAGTAGGAAATTGGGCGTCCAACTGTCCCCAGAGGCGTGACCAAGGTGGCAACGGCGACGGAGGCGGCGCAACCGGACCGGCGAAGGTAAGATTAAGGTTACAACTTGATATGGTGAATAAATGTTTCAGGCAGGTGGTGTATGTCAACGGTGAGATGGTCAAGTGGTCAAAGCGTACCTGGACATCGGAAGTGAGCAAAACCTGATGCCCGAGACTGTGACTTGGCGATTGGGACTCACAGTTGTCGAGAAGGGACGAGTACAGGTTCTCCAGGGATTTGGCGTGGTGTTGTTCACAGCATGGGGACTATCCAAGTCGAAATGACAACGGCGAACTGTCAGCTGATCATCACGGTGTTGGTGACAGGAACGGACATGGGGGTACAATAGAGCTCCTCGTGGGCCAACCGGCCATCAATAGCCCCGGCGTGACTAGGGTGGTCAGAGGCGGGAAGACCATTTTGACTACGGCACCTGACGTTGATGAGCTCTTAAAATCTATTACGCTTGGCGAAAGCGAGACGAGACCGACGGCCGTCCTGGCGGAAGATGTAACCCTTCGGCCGAACTCCATGAAGCAGGTTCTCAATGGGGTATACAGCGTGGAGTACCTCATGAGTAAGAAGCAATTCCCTTGTGGAGAGTCTACAATCATAATTAATCCGATGGGAATACTAAGGGGGCGACAGAAGGAGATCACAGTGGCGAATTTGAGCTGTGATGACGTATTTTGGAAGAAATGGCGACTGGTATCTCGGTTGGAGGCGTGCTTACCAGATAGGGGTGACCAGGGCCGGCGGCCACCAGGTGAGAGCTTTAACTGCATTTGTTAGCAACTTCAGGCGTAGTAATAGGTACTGTATATGAACGGTGTAAGCAGCAATTGTTCAACTTGTCACGGCGTAAGTCTAGTTGCTTCTCTAACGGATATGGCGATCTCGGATTAACGAGTTTAGGTCAGATGCAGATTAAGTTAACTTCGGATGTGCCTGTTTATTTCAGTCAATACAGGTTGTCGTATCACAAGAGGGCGATGGTGAAAGACAAGGTGCAAACTCTGTTAGACGTTGGCGCTTCCTGAAGATTATTCACAAAATGTTGAGTAAGAGTAAGAAGTATGGCGAGGTGTTGGCGTACATCGATAATTTGCTGATACCTTCCTCCGGCGAGGATGAGGGTGTACGGTTGTTGGGGTTAGTGCTAGACCTCATTGAGCAAGTAAGAGTAAACTGGAGCAGTGTTCTTTCTTACAGGGTAGCATCGAATATTTAGGGCACGAGATCGACGGCGAAGGGATCCGACCTGAAAGGCGCAAGATACAGACGGTTCTAGATTTTCCTCAACCCCAGGATGTACATGGCGTGCAGCAGTTTATAGGATTGTCTTCGTATTTCAGGAAGTTTGTTCATAATTTTTCAGTGCTGGCGAGGCTATTGACGGACTCGACCAAGAAAGAAAGATGTTCGTATAACCCCTAAAGGTGATAGGTGGTGTCACTGGCGGATGACGATTGGTTTCTGACAGTGCAATTGCAATGCCCTGTGGCGCACAGTGCAGTTGTAATGCCCTGTGGCGCAGGAGTTCGTTCAGCGGCTACTGTTCATCAATCCTGGAGACATGAAGGCGATTTATAAGACAAAGGCGATAGGTTATACCTGCCGGCGGTGGCGAGGTTTAATATTCTCAGGAAACATCATAATGACATTGGACAACCGGCGGGCGAACGGTGTCTGGAGCTAGTATCGGCGACCTACTGGTTTCCGAAAATGGGGCGTTTTATCTCCAAATATGTCAAATCGTGTGTACGGTGTGGATTTGCGAAAGGCCAGTATGGGCGGGGCAAGGGTCTTCTGATATCCGCGGCGAGTGATTACCCACCAAGGTAAGGCGTTTAAAAATAAAAAGTTTAAGGCGTTTCTGGCGGAAAATGCCGTGGCGACTTCTAGGGCGAACGGGCAGTTGGAAAAACCTAATAGAACTCGCGGAGACGGAAGGTCGTGGAGATTATGCTTTGCCTGATGTTGTTTGGGGCCCTAACAATACAGTCAGCATGGGTATATGCTTCGCTCCTTCGTACCTGATGTTCTCCCACAGTCGTGGAGGAGTAGATTTGGCGGGCGAGCTAGCTAGCGACTCACAATCCGGTGAAGGTATTAGGGATTCGGAGAATGGTCCATAGGTCACAGCGGATGATCAGAGGTACACGGCGAAGGCGGAAGTACCCGGTGTCGGAAGAAATGATCAAGCAAGTGGCGTGATGGCGGCTGAACCTGATACAGCTAAGATCGGAGTAAGCGACACCACCCCGAAGCAGCAGGGTGACAACTCTGCATATGCTTCCCACTTGGCGGGTGTCCCTCGGCGAAGCGGAACTCGCACTAGGCGTAGTGGCTACTATGGCGAAAATTCCTGACTGAGCAACCAGATTCGAACGGAGGTACTCAATCTGTGGCGCGAGTGAACTCGCGGCGAATTTCGGTGATGGCCCAATACACGAAAACCGAGACAAGGTGTTGGCTAACATACATAGGCAGGACATGGCGATGAGAAAGGTGGCAACTTCCTATAAGATAGGCGACCTTGTACTATGGCGGAAATGGGCGGCTTCAAGAGCTGGCGTAGGCCTGAGTCATAAATTGAAAAACAAATTCGGTGAACCTTATCGAATTTGCAAGATATGGGCCAGAGACTGTTATCTGAGGGGCGATAAAGGGCGTACGGGGCTATAAGCGGTTTACGGCGTTAGTCGCTGTAGATTCCTGAGGCGTTATCATGGCGTTAATGATGTGAAGTATGAATCTGAGGAAGGCGGCTGAAGTGGCGAGAGTCGTTGCGAGTGGGTTTGGCGAGTAATTCATTTTTTGGCGAATTAGGCGTTTAATTCGTCGTGATTAGTACAACTTAATGAGGACATTGTTGTTGCAGGATGGCCGACTGTTACGTGAATCTGTAGTGAGAGGTGGAAGAAGACCGGCGCAGTAGAGCCACGGCGGGCCTAAGGCATGCGAGGCACGGGGACGACACGACGAAACACGGCGGGTGTAATTATTGTAGTGGTATGATATTATTAATAAAGGCGTTTCTGTTGAAAGCGTCTTTTCTTCTAATAACTCAGAAATCAGTGTAACAATAGTTATAAACTAAAATTCCAAGTTTGATAATACATATCTTACATTTGTATTTACCGCCCAAAAAATTTTCGGGTAATTTAGTGTTTCTACACTAAATAAATTTTGAGTTGGCAATGAGTAGAAAAAAATAGCAGCCTCCTATGTTGCACTTGTTGGACGTCTCTCTTGCGCAGTATATTTCTTTAGGTATGTGATCATAACCCAACAAGTGTTCAGAAACCCACTGAGCATGAAACCGAGACAAACCATAAACCGAGGACATCCAAGAATTTAGAAAAAGACAGAAAACAGTTAAAATTTGGCGTTAAATTTTGAAACATTTAACCTAAGCTGGATTGACCAACATCACTACTAGATAAATTATTATTAATATTTAATAAATAAGTAAACATGATACTTAAATTTTCAATGACAGAACGTTTGTTAATACTATTCTCACATTGAAATATACTACACATTTCAAGAAAATTTCTTTTAGACAAATTGTTTTCTGATAATTTAATACTAACATTATCAAAATCAATATCATGTTTAGAACAATTGGCATGATTAGACAGCATACATGAATTTTTATTGAGCTTAATATCGCTCTTATGTGAACAGATTCTATCTTTAAGCCTCCTAGCAGTTTAACCAATATAAATTTTATGACAATCAATTCAAGAAACACTATAAGAGTCGAAAATATATTTTTAATAATTTGTTTTTAAAAGCTAGTTGAATGTCATTAATGTTCGAAAAAATATTTTTTAATTTCCATGTAATTGGTTGTATGTAGTGATGCAGTGTTATGCAACTGCGATTAAAAAAAAATTATATGTAATAATAAAGTCGCTTATTTGTGACGTTGGCGTTTGGGTCGCCGTCCGACTGATATTACTTCGTCAAAAAAGCGAATTTTTGACACAGAGTGAGTGCTGACTGTTTTTCCGAATTCACACGCGTCCCCGTGTACTAGATAAAATACTTTTCTATCATCCCGATTCCAAGGCTCATCCTTCGCATGTTCGCGTTGTCTCGAGCATTTTTCTGGACGACATTCTGGGTTTTAATTAATATAATAATTAATAAAAATCCTAATACACTTCTTCAACTAGTGCTGCCGGCCGTACGCAAAAATACGGGCGGAAGTCATGGCGCCCAACGTGGGGCCATACAGACATCAGTGAGTGTTTGGACCCGAAATTTGTGATTTAAAAACAATAGTGAAAACGATAGTGGCAAGTGATAAGTGAGTAGTGGAAAAATGGACAATATGGCGAGTAAACGCGAAGCAGAATCGGTGAAATGTCAACAAGATATGGACGGAGATACATCGAGGATCGCGGATGTGCCGGTTAATATTGCGGAGTCTGATTTCAGCATCGTACTTGCTAATGCGATAACTGCTGGCTTGAAGGACGGACTGCGACCAGCTACGCCGCGGCCTACCGCGAAGTTTAGCGGTCTCGACTACGAAAATCCCCACACCTTTTTAATGAGAGTAGAGAAGTACTTTAGGGAGTGTCGCATACCGGCCGAGGATCAATCCGACTTGTTAGCGGAGTTTTTACGCGGTGATGCCGCGAAATGGCTTAATAGTTTACTAGATCACGGGTTAACCTATGCGGAAGTGCGTCGTCGTTTTTTCCAAAAATACGATTCCTCGCAGGTACAAGCAAGGTTACGCGCTAAGTTATATGGGGAACGTCAGACTTCTGGAGAAGGCGTGGTTTCATTTATCGCGAAAAAGACAGGACTATCGATACGGTTTGAGCCGAATCTTTCTGACGCCACGCGAGCCGCAATGATTTTGGAACTTATTAATCCTCAAATTCGCAGTAGAATACGCACGATCGCCGTGCTGGACACTGACGAACTGTCAAGAATTTGCGAGCAGGTAGAGGACGATATCGCGCGCGAGACAAGATATAGTGCTGTGCCGCGACGAGAGGCGCCTAATCGGAATCAGGGACAAAATACTCGACACGAGACGTCGAATTCACGAAATATTAGAGATTACCGGCGCGAGAGATCGCAATACCCGCGCGATTCGAATATGCGTCCTTCCAGCGCGTGTCGATGGTGTGGCGCGATGCATTTTCACTCTGAATGCGACCATAACCCATATAATAATAGGCAGGGAAACGAACAATGGGCCGCGACGGATCTAGAGCCCTCCCGCGCGACCCCATCCCCTCAACATTAATGGAGGTAAAAAATTCTTCTTTAGTAGGGCCGCCTAAAGAAGATGATGACACGTTAGAAAGTTTATCGTCACTATTTAATGAAGCACCCACGGATCCTTTTTTGGAGGCCAATTTTGAAGAATTAATAGCAACAATTAATAATACTATGATGACAACATTACCACGAATAAAAGTTAATATACGAGGAGTGGAAAGAACTACTTTAATAGACTCAGGCGCGGCGGTAAACGCCATCAAATCAAGTTTAGTAGGCAACATGGAATTTTATGAGCAGGAGAAGTCGTTTACGTTAGCCTTTGGTAAAGAGGTTGCTACCACTCGCGGACAAGTTTGTACGGATATTCAACTACAAAATCATCACTACCAAGTCACCTTCGAGATGTTAGATGATCTGCAAGAGGAAGCTATCCTCGGGGTACCATTTCTCGAGAGTACACAGGCCTCCATGGATTTTTCAAGAAGGTGTATACATCTAGGGGTCACTAATAGACACACTATATATTAGGATCTTCCACCTAAAGTACCACGACAATTCAAGGATGCACTAGAGCTAGTGCATATTGCCGAACCACACAAACATCTTTTCGAGCCTTTGTTGAATGAGTACTCCGACCTGTTCCAGCCCTGGGTTCGACAGCCAACCACCCTAACCACGAAGCACGTAATTACTCTTAAGGAAAATAAAATAACGAGTCAAAAACCGTACCCGATGACTGCTAAACGCAAAGCTATCTTATATGAACAAATTGAAGAGCTACTGAAAGCAGGCGTCGTGGAGCCTTCTCAATCGCCTTACTGTTCGCCGCCTGTGATTGTGGAGAGGCCTGGGAAGGACCCACGTTTATGTATAGATTATCGTCGGCTAAATTCTCTCACGGAGGACGAACCCTCAACTTTACCCAAAATACATGAAAACCTGCGAGATTTAGGAGCGGCTCGCATATTTACGTTATTGGATTTGAAGAGTGGGTACTTCCAAATCCCTATGGACGAGGGATCAAAACGCTATACCGCCTTTGCGACCCCTGACGGAGCACTCTATCAGTTTAATATGATGCCCTTTGGCCTTAAGGGCGCACCAGCGACGTTCCAGCGGCTTATGACGCATGAGGTGTTACCAGGGTACTTGCATAAATTTGTAAAGGTATATCTGGATGACATCCTCGTGTTTAGTAAGTCCGCTGAGGAACATGCTACTCATTTGCGCCTGGTATTCGAGAGGCTTAGACTCCATCGGTTGAGAATTTCACCAAAGAAGTGCACAGTACTGAGACGTCACTAGATTACCTTGGACATAGGATCAGCGAAGAATTGGTGCTCCCACAGACCAAGCATATTCATGGCATCGAACACTTTCCACAACCTAAAACGAAGAGGCAGTTGCAGAGTTTTCTCGGGACCCTTAACTGGGTGAAAGACTACATCCCCGATGTTGCTCGCCTCACTCAACCCTTAACCAAGCTGCTCAGAAAAGACGCTAAATTCAAGTGGGACCGAGAGTGTCACGAAGCCTTCTGCAGAATCAAACAGGTTGCCAGTCAACCATTGCAATTGCACCGTCCCGATCCGGCTTTACCATATATATTGCAAACAGATGCCTCCATGGATGGCATAGGGGCCGTCCTATACCAAGAAACGCCAGAGGGTCAACGCCGAATTATCTCTCACGCCAGCGCCTCCCTGTCTCCGGCGGAGAAGCGCTACCATATCAATGAAGTGGAAGCTCTGGCTGTAGTATGGGCTATCAAGAGATATACGAACGTACTAGCAGACACACACTTCAAGATTCGCACAGATAGTCGCCCTCTATTATGGCTTCATAAAAATAAGGACTGCAAAGCAAAATTAACAAGGTGGTCCCTCCTGCTTCAGGAGTACTCCTTTGACTTTGAACACGTAGCAGGCAAAAACAACGAGTTACCGGATTTTCTCAGCAGACATCCTGATCCTAAAACAGCGAGAGAAGAGACTGCAGAAGAAGACCTCCTGCCATCGGCTTGTCCACTAAACGTTTTAGATCACGACGAGTTATATCAGCAAGTTTTACATCATCAACAACAAAGCCGTCAATGTCAACGAACTATCGATAGGGTCAACGAGATTCGACAACGTGGCCCTCGGACAGCGTCAGAAGCTAATTTTTTACAACACTATCAAGTTGAAGAGGGAATTTTGTGGGCGAAGGTTAACGGCAAGCGTCTCCTAGTCGTCCCTAAACGGATGGTAAATAGGGTTATTTACAACCACCATGATTCTGCAGCTCACGCACACCCCGGTCGTGAGGAAACCACGAGACAAGTACAGACAACCTATTATTGGAAAAGAATGGCAAAGCAAGTGGGAGAATATATCAAACGTTGTCAATTATGCATGGCGGCGAAGCCAAGACAAATTCAAGAGAGAGCGCCTTTAAGAGACCATACTTCAGATATCCCGTTCAAGGTCATAAGTATTGATGTGTTAGGCCCTTACCCGGAGACACGTCGCGGGCACCGATATGTTATCATGGCGCAGGATGTATTCACAAAGTGGGTCGAGGCAAAGGCAGTGCCTTGTGCAACGGCAGAGAAAATCACCCGATTTTTGGAAACGGAAGTGTTGGCCAGGTACGGCGCTCCGGCACACATTATCAGCGACCGCGAGACGGTTTTCCGGAGTCGGGCATATATCAGATTCTTAGAAAAACACCACATCGAGTCTAACATGATGGCGGCTTTTAACCAACGAGCTAACCCTGTAGAACGGCGAGTCCAAGAATTAAAGAAGGCCCTGCGTGCCCTGACCTTCCAACGAGACAAACGTTCCTGGGATATATTTCTACCACAGGCACTTTTTGTGCTGCGAACTCGCCGCAACGCAGCCACAGGGGAAACACCATCAAAATTAGTTCTTGGATATGAGCTGCCGCGACCAGGCCAATGGCAAGTGCCTATCTATCAAGAAAACCGAGAAAACATCGATAGGATCAATCCACGTGTCGTCGTCCAGCGACAGTTAAATTTTCTTGGTCGTTATAGCCGTCGCGACGCACAGCCACCGGTCACGTTTCGCGCGGGTGATCGCGTGATGGTAAAACAAACACCTACTGCCGGCGCAATGTTCGAACCAGCCTGGTCGGGACCTCACGTCGTGGTCAGGAGGCTGGATGATGTTTCGTACGAGGTCGAACGCGACGGACAATTAAACGTTACGTTACACGTAGACTTTTTACGACCTGCGCCCGAAGGTAACCATGATGAGTTGCAGGAAATCGACGAGGATGATGACCTTTCAGACGAGAGCAATGACGGCGATGATCCACCAGCATCCCCCAGACTAGCTTCCAGAGCTTCCATTGAATCTTCCCCAGACCCTCTACCTCGATCAGCTAATAGTCAAGGCGAGGTAGGTCGACAGAGGCGCTGCGAGGAGTCTAGCACCTCTGGAGTCCATCCAAGGCGTCATCAAGGGCGAGTAGGCCATCCTATGCTAGCTTCTCCACGTCCTGTTCACCGTGGCAATCCCAGGAGCCGCGACGAGGGCGATGGAGAGCTACCAACCACCTCCTCCGGGCCGCTAGTCAGTCAGAAAAACCATAGTCAGTTCCCCAGAAGGTTATCAGCAGCTTCGAGCGGTTCAAGAGATGAACCTTCACCATCTGACTCCGACCTGTCCAGTTTGGAGGCCATCCATCAGCTGGAACTCGTTCAAGGCGAACGATGTCTATCAACGAGTGCCTCCGCTGCATGTACTGTTAAGGCGGATGCAACCAGAACACCTCCGCAAATCTACAGCCGCCAAGGAGGCGCCGATCTGCCAGCTGTTGTAGGCAATTCCCAGTTAGAAGCCATTCGTTCGCCTCCTAGTACCGTTTGCAAGAGAAAATACTTTTATTTTGCCAAAAACTAAGTTTTCAGTATTTTGCAAGTTTTTTTGTTAATAAAAAACTTTTCGACATCCGGGCAAACTTCTACCCAAAAAAATCGTATTCTGCAGATCAAAATTGGGACCCCCCTGGCCACAGGACTATATGATTAATTAAAAATTGAAAATGATTTTTTATTAAATATTGCACTCGTGAGTTTAACGAATAAATTTAATACCAACCGAAAATATGAAGCCTATAGAATATACAAACGTTGGGTTGTCTATTTTTTTCCTGGCGTAACTAGTAGGTTGGCAGGTATAAGCAGATAAATCGATACTAGTTATTTTCATCTATTTGTTTAATAAATAAATCTTATATCAAAATAAGCGCTATTTAATTGCGAACACGATTATATAGGGTTATCTGTAAAAAAATCTGGCCTGAATGACGGTTGTCCAGTTTTCAAAGGTGAAAATTTTATGCAAGTGGAAACTTGTGACAAACAGGCGTGGCGTATCCGCATAATTCTTCTAATAAGCACGTTGTGAAAACATTGACTCAGAACTAGACCATGTGCATCATTACAAGTAGAAATGAACTAAGGCTCTCGGGCATCAATAATGGCGAACGTTCGTTATATATTTTTATTGTTTAAATTAAAATAATAAATAATAGGGCATTTTATTATGATATTTGTAATCGAATCAAAGACTTGTTTACGCTACGAGAGCTCGAGAGAGACTGTTAGTAGTTAAGCAGTGGACATTCTAACATACTTCAAGGTCACTCCAGGCTACCACCGGGCTGCCGCCATCCGGAGCTGGCACCAGGTCTTCAGCAGCAGCTCCAAGATCACGCTGAAGAAGTGTCAATGGGATGCGGGGGTGGAGGATCTGGATTGCAGAAGAAGAAGCCGGGGTCCGTCATCGGCCATGACCAGCAGGTCGGCATCGAGGAGCGTGACGTCAGAGGTGGTACCAGGTGCGTGCATGAGCAGCGGTAGGGGGCAGCGGGGTGCAGCTGCGGAATGCAGAAGAAGCCGGGGTCCTTCATCAGCAATGACCACCAGGAGGTCGGCATCGAGGAGCGTTACGTCAGAGGCGGCACCAGGTGCATGCATGAGCAGCGGTGGGAGGCAGCGGGGTGAAGGCGTGCGGGGCGGCAGCGGGATGCCGGCGTGCGGGGAGGCAACGGTATGCCTGCGTCAGGGGGCAGGGAGCGGGATGAGGAAGCAGGCGGCCAGAGTTGGCCTGCGATGCTGGAAGCCGGCAGCGGGCGGCGGATGGCGGCGGCCGCAGCGGCAGCGGCGACGGCCTCTTGGTACCAATCTTTTTGTTGTAAGGTAGAAAATATAAGAAACGAGCGCGCACGCGTGAATAACAGATGATGATGTAACTTTCCTGGAATATGGCCACAGATGTGTATGACTAATACCAGATAAGATGTTAATATAAACAAAGCGGAGGCTTCAGATAAAAATTGACTAATATTACTCATGACAAAAATATTATTTAAAATATAAATCCCATGTCGAATCAACACATATGAGTTGTTTGGTTTTAGCGTTTGCTTTGATACTCTTGGATGCATAAAAGTTTTATTTTTCAATGTAAACAAACATATTTCTCCGGCTTCATATGAGAACGTTATTATAAAGTTAACAAATTTTGATCATATCGTTATTATCACATAAAATAATATTACGCCGACAATCGAATATTTACGTAAAAATATCAGTTGGGAAAGGTTAGTTTATGTTATTATTAGAGTATGCATATACAGGGTGTCCACCAAAAGGCGTTTTAAATGGATTTTACATTTGAATTATTTGAAAAAATTATAACAGCTATTTGTAGAGGTTCGCATGACCCACGTTCTCGGAAAACAATGATGACGTCATCCCCATTTCCAGTCCAGGTGTTGTTTTTATTACAGTTATGTAAACAAATGTATGATTTATTACCTTTTTCTTGGAATTTTGTCGGGCTTTTAAGCAGTTATGTAAACAAACTTCCAAGGCGGTATGCACCATAATTTTTTCTCGGAAATTGATATATAAATGTATTTCTTGGAAAATACGTGACCAAAGCGTTGTTTATATTACTGTTATGTAAACAAATACATGATTTATAACCCTTTTCTTGGAATTTTGTCTGGATTTTAAACAAGTTTCAACCTGTAGCTGTGGTCCTAGCGTGGGAACTTGTAGATAAACGGGTGATGAAATATTTCATAATGTTGCATAATAATTCATAATGTTGTCCAATGGCTTTAACCGCCCCACGTTTCAGAGGATTTTGATGCAAAACTGGATTTAGCCGGTTATAACCGGAAAGAGCCGATTGCGTCGACTATAAAAGCCTGTGGACTCGTGAAAAGGTCTCATTTGCTTTCGAAATTTGTTCGAGTGCACGTGATTGTTTTGTCTGCTTTTCAAAGTCGTGTTAAACTTTTTTTATTGAAATACAAAATGTCAGTTGCCGAGACCTTGTGTGATGTCAGCTGTAAAATTATTAAACTGACCAAAAAATCGTTGACTCTGTTGAAGACCGATGACGAGATCAACAGACACATCAAAATTATAAATAAAAATATCGGTGTATTAAACGAGGCTATCAAAATTAAAATTCACAAAATTGATATGAACGAGAATATATTCCGTTTGGAAAACAATTTGGCGGTGCTGAAATATTATCGTGAACAGCTAAAACAACTAAAAATTAAAAATAAAGTGTCCGGAGGTTCGGTAGTGCGTCCCAACAAGAAGAATTTGGTGTGGCAAGATGTGAAATCGTGCTTCAGAGTCGTGTGCGGTCGGGAATCATCGTGAACGTTAGTCTCAAGGAGCCTAAACAGTTTCTAAAAAAATCATTTCGTAGTTTTTCTATAAAAGCGAAAAATGCCTTAAAGAACTCGTTAATTAAAGTAAATTTAGTTTTTGAGGGAAATTTCGTAAAATTAAATGACGGGGAAGTAGATTTAAAATCATTAGGGACACAAAATGAAATTCTTGACCGCAGTACAAACATAAAACAGTGGTGGGAAGACAATGTTGTTCAACCTATACTACACAAGCTCGACAGCTTTGAACATCGTAATAGCGGCTGGATTTTATTGGAAATTATCGGGTTACGTGTAAATATAAATCACCAATTACCGTGGGCTCGTCAACGTACGTTGAGATGCCTGAATTTATTAAAAGAAAAAGGTGTGTTGTTAACGTAAAGAATAATGATGAATATTGTGTTTTATGGAGCATAGTATCTGCTCTACATGCAGCTAAAAGAGATACAGCTAGAATTTCATCATATCTCGATTTTCGTGACATATTAAAATTTGACGACATAGAATTTCCTATAACTTCAAAACAAATTCCAAAATTAGAGCGTCTAAATAACTTGGCAATTAACGTGTACGGCATTGATAAGAAGGAAGTCCTACCGGTATGCTTGAGTAAAAGCGATAGCAAACGCGTTATAAATTTACTAATGGTCCCGGCAAATTCGGTTCAAGATAGCGACAATGATGACGATGAAACACCTGTTTATCACTTTGCGCGGATAAAAAACATGTCGCGCTTATTATTCAAACAAATATCTAAACACCACGGTCAAAACATATTTGCAATCGTTGTCTTAATCATTTCACAGAGTAGCGTCTTTTAGATGATCACTTAATATATTGCAATTATAAAACAAATACTTGCAAGTAGAGCTACCAGGTGAGCAAGAAAAATGTGTACAATTTAAAAATTATCGTTTCAAAGAGAGGGTACCGTTCGCCGTTTATGCCGATTTTGAATGCATTTTGGAACCGTGTGACGAGAATACTATTACTCACATCTAAATTCGGTCTACCGGAGGCCTTGTCATAATTCTTGTAACTTAAATTATACGACAGTCACGTTATACCGGTCGTTGTTCATTGTTAGTCTTCTTACGACAGTCACTTAATCATACGTCACTTGGCTACGTCATTTGAGGGCAACATTTCACTCTTACCAATAAATAAGGAAAAATATATTTCCTTCACAAAAGCCGTAAACGATACCAGAATTAAATTGAGATTTATAGATTCTTTTAGGTTTATGGTGACAAAATTGAAAAATCATACCTCGATGACAGCCAAAAAAGAATCACTAAATCTCATTGTGATTCGGAGGAAGCTTTTCGTCTTTTGACCAGGAAAGGTGTTTTTCCTTACGATTATCTAAATTCGTGGGAAAAATTAAATGACGCAACATTACCGACTAAAGACGATTCTTATAATAAACTGACTGACGAAGCTATTTCAGACAGCTAGTACGAGTACGCTACAAATGTCTGGAATACATTTAATATTCAAAATTTGGGGGAATATTCGGACTTGTACCTGAAAACTGACGTTCTACTTTTGGCTGATATTTTCGAAAATTTCCGTGAAAATTGTCTAAAAACTTACGGTCTTGATCCTTTACATTATTACACCTCCCCCGGTCTGGCCTTTGATTCCATGCTCAAAATTACTAAACAGACATTAGAATTACTGACGGACATTGACAAAGTTTTGATGATCGAGAAGGGGATCCGAGGTGGCGTAGCCCAAGTGTCGAACCGGTACTCAAAGGCTAACAACAAGTACATGGGTGAGGCATACAATCCGGACGAACCCGATAAGTACATCATGTACTATGATGTAAATAACTTATACGGCGCGGCGATGTCTCTTCCCCTTCCAACCGGGGGATTCGAGTGGGTACCCGTCGATCAATTCTACAACTTGAATATAACCGATTTAGCAGATGATGCTGAAATCGGTTATATTTTAGAAGTGGACATTGAGTACCCGCCCGAACTTCATGAACTCCACAAAGACTTACCCCTGTGCCCGGAACAAATGGTTCCCCCAGGAGGCAAACAATCAAAATTACTGACAACACTTTTTTCGAAAACCGGTTACGTTATCCATTACAGACAATTGAAACGGTGTATTGAGCGGGGATTAAAGATTACTAAAGTACACAAAATTCTTAAATTCAACCAATCGGCTTGGTTACAAAAATACATAAATTTAAATACGGATTTACGGAAACAGGCGACTAACGAATTTGAGAAAAATTTCTATAAATTAATGAATAATTCTGTCTTTGGTAAAACCATGGAAAATGTGCGAAAACATAAAGACGTTAAACTGGTCACACAATGGGAGGGTCGATATGGGGCAAAAAATTTGATCGCGAAACCAAATTTTCACAGTTTAACAATTTTCGATGAAGACATGGTTATAGTAGAGATGAACAGACTCAAAATTAAGTTCAACAAGCCGATTTATGTTGGATTTAGTATTCTGGACCTTTCCAAAATTATACTTTACGATTTCCATTACGATTATATTAAACAAAATTTCGGCAATCAGGCTAAATTATTGTACACGGACACTGACAGTTTAATATACGAATTCACGGACATTGACATTTACGAGAGCATGAAGAGAGACATCCAGCTGTTTGATACATCAGACTACCCCGAAGATAATGCGTACGGTATGCCTCGCGTCAACAAAAAAGTACTAGGTCTTATGAAAGATGAAAGCTGTGGGAGAATAGTTACCGAGTATGCCGGGCTCAGAGCTAAAATGTACTCGTATAAAGTCGAGGGAAAACCCTCAAATATGCGTATCAAAGGACTTACTCGATCAGCCGTAAAACACATTACTTTCGAAGATTTCACGAATTGCCTATTTAATCAAAACACACTGGTTAAAGAGCAGAGACTTATACGTTCCAAACATCACGATTTATATACAATTAAACAAAATAAATTGGCTCTCAGTCCGTACGATGACAAGCGCATAATAAATTACGTCACCACAGACACGATCCCGTGGGGATATA
The DNA here is from genome assembly GCF_000390285.2 of Anoplophora glabripennis. Classification (NCBI taxonomy): domain Eukaryota; kingdom Metazoa; phylum Arthropoda; class Insecta; order Coleoptera; family Cerambycidae; genus Anoplophora; species Anoplophora glabripennis. The sequence continues at coordinate 72,609 of NW_019417548.1, forward strand.
ATTTCCAACAAGCAGCGACTTGTTCGACCACTCCCATGGAGTTCTAAGTCGAAATAAATAGCGCGATATAGTAAACGTTGACATCATTTGTCTTTCTACCTTTGTTCGCGATGGCCGACTTAGACATTCAATTGCAATACGAACTTGTTAAAATTTCACAAAAGACTTACGAAGATTTCCTTCAAAAAGCCATTTTTGATGATAATTTTCAATTAATTGACAAAATTCTGGAAAAAATCGTGATTCCCGACCGTGCAATATATTGGCTAGCTTTGCGCGATAAATGTAACATCGGGTTGATGAAAAAAATCTTTGCCAAAAAACTTCAATATGATATATTTATCGAACAACTGCAAAATATTTTCCAAAAGGAATATATGTCTCATATTAGCCTCGATATTTTACGTCAAATTATAAAGAGTCATTATCCAATATTAAATTCATTTAATCGGTATTATTTGGAAAAATTATTGGTCAACGGTGATCCGTCATTGGTCGATCGACATAGTCAATGTTTCTCGGCAAAAAATATTTTTCTAAATTACAAAGAAATCGATTGGTCAATAGATAAGGCTGTTTGTGAGGCCGCCTACTTTACTCAATATATTTTTTTGGAAACTTTGCACCGGGAAATTAAAGAAAATAATTTAATTTTTAAATTAAATGCAAAAACTAATGAAACACAGGTAGCTGATGGTATGGCTCCAGGAGAAGCTCTCCAAGGGTACCTATGGTCAAGGTGTTGGATGGTCATCTGGTCTAGACAGTAGCAAATGTCCATCAAAATTAGTTGGAGATTATTCTCAGACATTATATATGTTAAATAAATATTATTTGTAAATATTTTTTTGTTATTGTATTGTATATAGATATTGTTTTTTGTAAATATATTATATATTAAGGGGAAAAATGTATTATTTAATTAATAAATTTATATATTTTTATGTTTTATTTCACTTTAATTTTAAGTAATAATAATAAAAAAACATTAATATTG
>NW_019417549.1:0-2198 GCF_000390285.2 Anoplophora glabripennis
TGTGGGTACATTATTTAAACCACCAAAGCATCTTCCAAACCAAAATTTGCGAAGCTGCGGGATTATTTCCTTCGGATATTAAAAAGCTTTCATTCGACGTTCTCGCGACCTCACGTATTAAGTAATTTAAAGTTTTTATATTAAAATTTAATATATTAATGTGTTCCCTAATGGATACAATGCCCGCGTTCTACAGCTGAGAGCTAGAGTAATAAATATAAAAATTACGATTTCATTCAAGCGAATCCTGTGCCTCCGATGACTTTTTACAAGATGTATGTAACTTGAAAGCTGAAGGTGGGGATTACCTGTGAACAATTTTTTTAAGTAATGTACAGGATGTTCCCGAGGAAGCGTTAAGATGGCGTTCCTCAGGTCCTCAGATTTATTTTAAAGAATTTGAATTAATACGTTAGTAAAAGTAAATACAAATCAAACATAGAAGTTTTATTTTTATTTAATTTTAATTGTTAAAACAGTTTTAATATCTGTTTTAAATGTGCTTTAAAACATTCTGTTTCTATGAGCTTTAAAGCAGTTTTATGTGCTTTAAATCAGTTCTTAGGTTCTTTAAAGCAGGTTTATGTGCTTTAAAGCAGTTTTAATGTCTGTTTTAAATGTGTTTTAAAGTAGCTTTTAATTGAACAATGTTATTGTTGAATTGTCAAGTTTTGTTGTATTGGAATTTTTGCCTACTCTGTTTTAAATGTGCTTTAAAGTAGTTTTAATGTCAGTTCTAAACGTGGAAGATCTAAATGAGCAGTTTTAGTGTTTGTTTTTAGTTCTTGATGTCTGTTTTTATGCTTTAAAGCAGTTTTAATGTGCTTTAAAGCAGACTGTTTTAATGTGTTTTAAAGCAGTTTTAATGTCTGTTTTAAATGTGCTTTCTGATTTTATGTGCTTAAAAGCAGTTTGTATGTGCTTTAAAACAGTTTTATGTGCTTTAAAGCAGTTTTAATGTCTATCGCAAATGTGCTTTCTGTTTTTATGTACTTTAAAGCAGTCTTATATTTTTATAAAGCAGTTTTAACGTCTATTTTATATGTGCTTTCTATATGTATGCGTTTTAAATCAGTTTTTATGTGCTTTAAAACAGTTTTAATGTCTATCGCAAATGTGCTTTCTGTTTTTATGTGCTTTAAAGCAGTTTGATGTCTGTTTTAAATGTGGTTTCTGTATTTATGTACTTTAAAGCAGTTTTTATGTGCTTTAAAGCAGCTTTAATGTCTGTTTTAAATGTATTTTCTGTTTTTATGTGTTTTAAATCAGTTTTTATTTGCTTTAAACCAGTTTTAATGTATGTTTTAAATGTGCTTTAAAGCAGGCTATTTTTATGTGCGTTAAAGCAGTTTTAACGTCTGTTTTAAATGTGGTTTAAAGCAACTTTTATTGAACAATGTTATTGTTATATTGACATTTTTGCCTACTCTGTTTTAAATGTGTTTTAAAGTAGTTTTAATGTCAGTTTTAAAAGTGCAGTTTTAATGGAAGATCTAAATGAGCAGGTTTTAGTGTTTGTTTTTAGTTCTTGATGTCTGTTTTTATGCTTTAAAGCAGTTTTAATGTCTGTTTTAAAGCAGTTTTAATGTCTGTTTTAAATGTGCTTTCTGATTTTATGTGCTTAAAATGTCTGTTTTTATGCTTTAAAGCAGTTTTAATGTCTGTTTTAAATGTGCTTTAAAGCAGACTGTTTTAATGTGTTTTAAAGCAGTTTTAATGTCCGTTTTAAATGTGCTTTCTGTTTTATGTGCTTAAAAGCAGTTTTTATGTGCTTTAAAACAGTTTTATGTGCTTTAAAGCAGTTTTAATGCCTATCGCAAATGTGCTTTCTGTTTTTATGTGCTTTAAAGCAGTCTTATATTTTTATATATCAGTTTTAACTCTTTTTTATATGTGCTTTCTATATGTATGCGTCTTAAAGCAGTTTTGTCTGTTTTAAATGTGGTTTCTGTTTTATGTATCTATTTTAAAGCAGTTTTAATGTCTGTTTTAAATGTGCTTTAAAGGAGTCTATTTTTATGTGCGTTAAAGCAGTTTTAACGTCTGTTTTAAATGTGTTTTAAAGCAACTTTTATTGAACAATGGTATTGTTATATTGGCATTTTTGCCTACTCTGTTTTAGCTTCTAGGTATTATTTGACTGTTCACATCCAATAATATCGCCAAGGAAACTATTATTATTGTTATTGTAATTTTAT
>NW_019417549.1:4093-18933 GCF_000390285.2 Anoplophora glabripennis
AATCTTATATGTAACAGAAATAAAACACAACGAATGATGCTTACGCTGCGTGATTATGATGTTTCCGGTGATGAAGTACCCGCTGTAAAATTCTTGGGTGTCCTTTTGGATCCCCATCTGAGGTGGAATATCCACATAGATGGGATTTGTAAAAAACTGAGTAGTGGTGTATTTGTTGTTCGTAATCTCTCAGGTTCTGTGTCCACTAGTGTATTAAGATCTGCATACTTCTCCTTGTGCCATTCAATTATGAGTTATGCAATAATAGTCTGGGGTCATGCCGCAGATTTTGATAAAGTATTTGCAATTCAAAGAAAATTAATTAGAATCATAGCTGGACTGGGTTATATGGATGATTGTAAAAATGCATTCATCACATATCAAATATTAACTTTACCCTCATTGTATATTTTGGAATGCCTGACATACGTTAAATCAAACTTAGACAGCTGTCCCACCTATGCAAACCAACACAGTTACGATACAAGAAACAAAGATAATATAATAACTCCATACTATAGGCTAAATAAAACACAAAACACCCCAAATTATCTGGCGATTTTGATGTATAATCGGTTACCATCACAAATTAAATATATTAAATGTAAGACATCCTTTAAGAATACGGTGAAGAGGTTTCTCCTGGGGCAGGCATTTTACCACTATAGGGAATTCTTGTCATGTAACGATTTACACTTTATAAGCTGAGCATGATTATATGTGATCTAGAGTTTGTTTTTGTGTGACGTCTGTTATATTTTGTGATGCGCAGATGTCTGTGCTTGTCATACACTGTTATACTTTAAATTAGTTTTAAGTATTTTTAGTGCTTTTATTCTGACTTGTGTAAGTACTTGTTACAGTAACACCAATAAACTATTATTATTATTATTAATATTATTATAGTTTTTGCAAAATAATTTTTTGAAAAAAATTTTGAAAAAAATTCCGAATTTTCAAAATGTTGCACAGCATCTAGATACTTGAAAAATTTTTCACACAGAAAACACCGCTCAACCTTTCAAATGGTTTTTGAAAAATAATTTTTTTTTTAAATTTTGAAAAAAAATCCGAATTTTCAAAATATTGCACAGCATCTAGATACTTGAAAAATTTTTCACACAGATAAGACCGCTCAACCTCTCAAATGGTTTTTGAAAAATTGAAATCAGTTGATTAGGACGGCAACAATAAATTTTTAAAGTTAACACTCTTTTTTTATTTTTAATCATAGATTATATTATTTATCAATTTGTAATTTAGTTTTTTTCAAAAATTATAATTTTCAAGTACTATTTTTTCTAAATTTTATCTGTATTTAACAAAAAAAAATTATTTCCAAATAAAATTTTTTTTTAATTTGTTTAAATAAAAATTATTTAAATAATTGTAATAATTATAACTAAATACATTCATATTTTTTTAAATTATTTTACAAAAACTATGGAACCGATTTTAATGAAATTTGGTGTGTTGTTTTATTATACTCTAAAGTTTTTCGTACCAAAATTAGAATGCCCTCGGAGCAATTAAAATATTTTAAAAAATTATCCAAGGAACTTATTATTTTGCCATTTTTTCATCAATTATTCACTCCGAACCTTNTTAAATCAAACTTAGACAGCTGTCCCACCTATGCAAACCAACACAGTTACGATACAAGAAACAAAGATAATATAATAACTCCATACTATAGGCTAAATAAAACACAAAACACCCCAAATTATCTGGCAATTTTGATGTATAATCGGTTACCATCACAAATTAAATATATTAAATGTAAGACATCCTTTAAGAATACGGTGAAGAGGTTTCTCCTGCGGCAGGCATTTTACCACTATAGGGAATTCTTGTCATGTAACGATTTACACTTTATAAGCTGAGCATGATTATATGTGATCTAGAGTTTGTTTTTGTGTGACTGTTATATTTTGTGATGCGCAGATGTCTGTGCTTGTCATACACTGTTATACATTTAAATTAGTTTTAAGTATTTTTAGTGCTTTTATTCTGACTTGTGTAAGTACTTGTTACAGTAACACCAATAAACTATTATTATATGTTCAACAGTCATGTAAAGTTCAGGAAACGTAAGATAAATAAATATGTTTTTTTTTCTTACTTAAAATGTGTTGTCAGTTATCTCACACCCTGAAGAACACTTGTATGAGTAGTACAGTGAAGAGATATCGTTTCTAACTTGCTTAGATTTTTTAAACAATTGGACAAAAAATTCATTGAAAATTGCACATAAAAATGCCCCCCTTAAGCGAGATACATAGGAGTGGCCCTCTTATGGTAGACAGCCTGTATATACAGGGTGTCCCGGAAATGGTGGGCAATCTCTCGGATATGGATAGATAATGAGAAAATAATGTTACAAGTTCATATACAATTTTTTCCTCCAGGCTCACCCTGTAGAGTTATTAGCTCTTGAAGTTGAGAATTAAAAATGGTTAATATCCATTTTGTTTAATAATAGCAATCGTATTTTACCAGTTCCTCTTAATCTTTGATCAATACGTTCGAAAGTTTTGCGATCCGGAATCCTTCTATTATGCTGATAAAATCTTCTTGCTGCCGAAGCATTACAAAGATGCATATCAGCATATTCTTCATTGGAATACTCCGTATTTTATAACAAATTATGAGTTATGAGATGAGTCTTGGATTTAAAACTACGTATTTGACAAGTTTGACAATTTAATTGCCTTAGGCATATTCTGACATGTCAAAGCCAACCACGATTAAATCTGTGTTTCAATTAAATAAATTGTCTCAAATTAAATTATTAATAATAATTAAATTAAATGGTACCTTCCTCTTTAAACGGGTTTATCTCAAAACATATCTATTTTATGGATATTCAACAAGTATACCTTTTTTACGTAAAATACCATAAATTTTTATAAAATGATAGAAAATTTGGGGTATAGTGGAACAAAAATTTTGCCCCCGGGCCCCCATAATTATTATTTCATATTATCATCCAAAGGAGCTTCAAAAATTATAGATCCAACCAAAAAATTTTCAAAATTTATTGAAAAATATAAAGGTTACAGCAAAAAACCCTTTTTTAATTCTCAACTTCAAGAGCTAATAACTCTACAGGGTGAGCCCGGAGGAAAAAATTTTATATGAACATGTGACATTATTTTCTCATTATCTATCCATATCCGAGAGATTGCCCACCATTTCCGGGACACCCTGTATACAGGGCGGTCCAGATTCCGATGCGGAAACTTCAGGAACCTATAGAGATTCAAAAAATAATATGAGTGTGATATATAAACTATATTCGAAAAATGCCTTGTTAAGGAAATACAGGGTGTTCAAGATTGGTTTATAAAATCAAATTTATTAATAGTAGTCGAACGGCTAAAGATATTTCAATGAAATTTTGTAGACGTTAACTACCATCGAGAGAGCAAGTTTTGCAATGAAAAACATTATTTTTAGTTTTGTCAGTGGCGTCCGTACTAGCACGTTACTGGATATTTCTAAAGAAAAAAATGGTACGCCACTGCTTTGAAATAAAATAAGAATCAGTTTTGGATTATTTATTCAATTTGGAAGAAAAAACCTCTCTCTTGATTTTTCTGTACAACTCGAGTTTTCGAGTGGAAAAATAAAAATCCCTTTTAACATATACAACGTAAATGTAATTTCATTTTTTGTTAATGAAACTGTAATAGGGAAAACAACACATTTAATTAGTGGTGTACAACAGCAGCAACAACAAAATAAAATAAAAATGTAAGTTAAAGAAATTAATCGAAATGTAGTCCACCTATCTCAATACATTTTCGACATCGTGTAACTAATGAATTTATTGCAGCAGCTACTTCATTTGGAATTCGCCGCATATCATTGCAGGCTCGCTGAATCCTTAAAACTAAATCATCTCTTGTTAACACTGGAGTAGCGTACACTTTGTCTTTTACTTTTCTCCAAACGTAAAAGTCCAGTGGATTAAGATCTGGCGACCTGGGTGGCCAGGCCACTGGTCCAAAACCATTAACTACGTCATGATTCATGTCATTCCTCCCTAGCCAGCCAATCCAACGTTGCGAATTTAGCCATTCTCTTTAGCTATTCCAAAATGCGGGGGTCTCCATCCACTTGTATGCAACTTTCATGTCTTAAGTTAACGGGTATATCCTCGATGTAGTCCTGCAGGTTACTAGTAATAAATTCAAGAAATAGTTCTGAGTTTAACCTTGAGAGAGAAAATGTGGACCACAAACATTATTATCAAAAACTCCCTACCAAACATTTACGGAAAATTCATTTTGAAATGATCGTGACCGAATTTCCCGAGGATTTTCGTGTGCCCAAACATGGATGTTGTGGTAATTCGTTATTCCACGTCTACTGAATGAGGGATTCATCCGTCCTCAGAATTTTGTGCAAAAAGTCGGGATTTTCTTCCGTCGAGCTTAAAACTGACAAAACCATATTCGCTTTTCAGGATTCCCAGGGTGTAAATTCTGAACGGACTGTAGGTGATATGCATGCCTGGGTTCATCTCGTAATGTTCGTAATATTTGAGACTTAGATATTTGTAGCCCTGCGAGAAATGAATCTTAACACGCATGCCAAAGTTACGAAACTTTTGAAGTGTTCTAATGAAGACATGAGCATCTGGAATTTTTCTATTTGGATAACGTCTTCGATATTCACGAACTGCCGTTTTCGCGTTTCCATCACAAAATCCGTAACAAAAATGAATATCTGCGCATTGAATTACTAGAGAGCTAACTAAATGTGACACAGTTACTAATTAATTTGACAGATAAATTTGTTATTTTGTTGTACTTGCTCAATTGTTTTTCAAAGATCATTTTGAAAACGCTGAGCCGTACAGAAAAATCGAAAGAGAGCTTTATTCTTCCACACTGAATGAATAATCTAAAACTGATTTTTATTTTATATAAAAGCAGTGGCGTACCAATTTTTTCTTTAGAAATATCCAGTAACGTGCTAGTACGGACGCCACTGGCAAAACTAAAAATAATGTTTTTCATTGCAAAACGTGCTCTCTCGATAGTAATTAACGTTTACAAAATTTTATTGAAATATTTTTAGTCGTTTGACAACAATTAATGAATTGTATTTTTTTAAACCAATTTTGAACATCCTATATTTCCTTAACGAAGCATTTTTCGAAAATAGTTTATATATCAAACTGATATTATTAATTGAATTTCTATCGGTCCCTGAAGTTTCCGCATCGGAAACTGGACCACCTTGTATATACAGGGTGTCCGCAAATTTCACCAACAAAGTTTGACTGCATATTCACGACGCTAAATAAATACGATCTACGAAAAAATTAAATAAAAACCTTTTGGTTTTTGAGTTACGGGCCTTCAAAGTTGTCAAACATAAAACTAATTTAATTAATAACTTCATAACCCTTTTACTGGTCGCGTTAAAATTTGGTATATTTATTTGGACTGTTATTGCGTATTACTTCTTAAAGTTTTAGTCAAATCGATATACTGGGTAACGATCAACAATTTTACAGTGATCGTATTTTTTAAAACGGGCAGCAACATTGAAAATTAAAATGGTCGTTTTTTTTTAAAATAGTATCCCTTGAGAAAATCGCCTACAGAAAGCCATTCTTGAGAAAAATGGCATTATTTGCAGCAGGTCTGTTCGTTTCGGTTTGTATAGCGGTGTCACGGATTTAAAAGTTTGAGATCAGTAAGCGATGAAAACAAGTCGTCGATTGCTGTGGCTATCAGGGAATGTCATTATTGTCGTGTTTCTTTAGGATTCTCATCACTCTACACATGCAAATTATGAAGTGTCCGCAGTGTATCAAGACAATTAAACGGAGTTGTAAGTTTTCATAATTTGCATTTGTGTGGAGTAATGAGAATACTAAAGAAACACGAGAATAATCACATACCAAGGACAATGAGGCTCTCTCCAACTATAGGGTTGGCCCTAGCTCAGCTCAGCAATGGGGGTGGGGTTGATATAACTGAAAATAATTCTCTTAAGACGCCACCCGTTTTACAACCCGATGGACGGTACGCAATAATGCTGGAGAGACGCCAAAACCTTACAGTACAAAAAAACGGGAAAAAGGTACAAATAAAAGCCCAAAGAAAGTAACTATACAAACGGTAACTAATTTATCTAAATGGCCGGTGCCTAAAGGCTACAATCAAACTAGTTGTAAATATTGGCCGATTATGCACCTTTCAGGTATGTTTGGTAAAATAGTGCTAACTATATGTAATCTCAATAATAAGTGATGAAAATAACCCTCTCCGATAGTGCTATTGGTTCGGTGTACAAAATTTCAAAGAAATAGAATACATAAACCTTATTAGTCCAGTTGGTAGAGCTTCGGCGTGTGTCAAACCTTGATAACCCGGAAATAACTACACAGGTCTACTTTAAATGATGAGTACAATAACAGGCTAATTTGCTGACAAAGTATTTTATCAGGAAAAAAGTTATTAACAATTTAATCGTGAAAAAAATTTTTTTTAGTAGTTTTCTTTAAATAACTCAGCGGGATGACTTTGTAGGAAAAAATGCTTAGGACATGATTTTGTTCGTAATAAAAATAACTACAAAATGGCGGTGGTCCGATTACGAAATACAAAGCCGTGAGATTGAAAAAACGGTATAAAACGCCAATTTTTTTAAGTTGTAAAAATGTCAATTATAAACAAACAGTGATACAACTTTCGAAAACTATAGTTTAATATATATATACAATAATGACGCTAAAGCCAAAAATCAGGAGAGCAAAACTTTTTTATTACGAACAAAATCATGTCCTAAGCATTTTTTCGTACAGTCATCCCGCTGAGTTATTTAAAGAAAGAAAACTACTAAAAAATTTTTTTCACAATTAAATTGTTAATAATTTTTTTTCCTGATAAGATACATTGTCAGCAAATTAGTCTGTTATTGTACTCCTCATTTAAAGTATTCCTGTGTAGTTATTTCCGAGTTATCAAGAAAATGTCACCAATAGTAACTTTTCGGCCTCTGCCGACTGGAGTATATACCTTATAACCCAACTTAAGTGCTTAATCGTATTATTTATATATTCTTTAGATTGTATGGAAACAATGTTAAGGATAATGTAAGCGAATAAAAGGCATTTAAATAGTAACAAGGGCACGTATCGGTGAGTTCAGCGGAAACAAAGTATGAATACTATCAAAAGTTTTGTAAGTATGAACCTAAAGTTCATTAAGGATTGCAGTTACCTATACCGAAGTAATATAAACTATAAACTATAGATTATATACAGTGTGGATACAAATTGTGGAATATTGCTTATATTTCATAAAATATTCGTCATATCAAAAACATGTTTTAATAAAAGAGTTAGGTTAGGTTAGGTACATACAATGAAAATATAAGGTTGCGTCAAGAAAAAAAGTTGTGCTATTTGCAGAAAAAATTAAAAACTGCAAAAATACTCAAAAATGACGTGTTTTTTCTAACATTTTCCAACATAACTTCTTAAATATGCAGTTTACAGAAAAAACTATTGCTGGTGAAATTGTTTGTTATGAAATTTGCTGCAAGATAGAATTGTTTTGATACCTGCGCATATCATATTTTTGTTGTTAAATAGTCAAAACTACGTAAGAAAGTGATGAAAATCGAGGTAATTTGGAAGCGTCAAACTGACAGGCAAAAAATTGTTCAATTCTACTATAAATGTAAATGTAAGTACTTTAAACGATTATAAAACGAAATTCCAAAACCCGATCCAAAACAAATACTTTCGTGAAGCGGTTTTGCGGGTTGGAAAATATACCAAAGTACTAAAAAACAGTTCTCGGAAAGACGCTTAACTTGAAAAAAAGAACGTTCAAATCGGTCCTATAAGTTCCGAGATATAGAGTGTCAAAGTTAACAAGCGCTTGCTGCAAAACTATGTATAATGTAACAACAATAAAAATGAATTTGGTAGGTTTTTTTCAAGAATTTTCCGTATGTGTTTTTATAAATATGATCGCACGTGTGCTTTTTTTATGAAAATTCAATGAATATTGTCAAGCCGACCATTTGTGCCGCAAAACCGAGGGGAGGGGATGAATTATAGAAATTGAAATCGCGCGTTCAGAAAAAAGCGCGCGCGCTTCGGCGTTCAATATCTCAGCTTTTATGGCTCCGATTTTGATGATTTTTTTTTTAATCGATAAAGCCAAATGAGAGGAATTCAATTATCAAGATTTCTTATTATAAAGCCCTTTTCTGTCTATTACGACTACTTAAAATTTCTCACATTTGTTATACTGTATATTCATGTAAATAGTGATATCGATGGTAGGATATAGGAACATAATCCACTGTTAATAGGTATTAGTTTTAATAATTATGTGGTAATAATGTTTAAATAAAATCTTGAAATTTTTATTTAATATGTAATTTATTTATTGTATGCATAGAATATAGAAAAAGATATAGATACAAATAATTATTTATTTATGTTTATAAAACGTGTTTATTATATTTTCATTATCATCGTATTATTAAAGTTTTTCACTTTTTTACAACATCATTGCTGTTTTCAGTTATAATATCAGCATTTGAATAAGTACCGTTTTCCATTATTTTCAAATCAGTGTTTAACTAATTGTAAGTAGGTATGGTACCACTGTCACATTAACAGCAAATGATGACTTATGGTTGGTTATGGTTGGTTAATTTGATTTTTTAAATTTGCTAGCAATTTCATAGCCATCCTCGCAAAAACCGTCAAAACAGAAAAATTAAAAGATAGGTATATGGAGATGTAATGATAGATATAGAGTAAATTTTTACAACAGATTTTGATTAAATATACAGGGTGTATAATTTAGAAAAAACAAGTTTTGCGGGTTCGGTCAATCAAAAGCGACAATAAATATGAAATTGAAATAGTTCGAAGACCATTAGACCATTAGAGATGGATATAGGGAAGCTTTATAAAACTCCCCTAAAATTACGCGTAGAATCCAAATATGCAAAAATATACAGGATGTTCCATTTATAATAAGCAAACAGGTGGCGACTACCGGTATAACCGGAAGTACTATAACAATGGCATTATTTTATTTAAACTCTTTTTAAATAAAACCTCCAAAACCACCAGGTCCCAAATTTTAAAAATTCAAATCAATCAATCAAAATGAAAGTAGTCTCCGAAATATTCTATTGAGCCGTCACCGTATGACAGCTTGTAGAAGAAAAATTTGAGAGCGAAAACAGCAACTATGCTGTAAAAATGCGGAATACTTTAATAATGCAATGATACGTTTTGTAAATATCAAATAATTATTTGTATCTGCATTTTTTTCGATGTTATATGTAAGGAATAAATAAAATATATATTATATTAAAACTAATAACTATTAACAATGGACTATGTATTATCTACCATCGATATTATTATTTACATGAATTTACAGCAACAATGAAATGTGTGAAATTTTAAGTAGTCGTAATAGGCTGATAGGGCTCTATAATATTTTAATGAAATCTTGATAATTGAATTCCTCTCATTATGATATATTGATTTTAAAAAAATCATCAAAATCGGAGCCGTAGAAGCCGAGATATTGAATGCCGAAGAGGGCACGCTCGTTTTGAACGCGCAATTTCAATTTCTATCATTCGTCCCCTCCCCCCGGTTTTGCGGCTCAAATGGTCGGCTTGGCGATATTCATTGAATTTTCATAAAAAAGGCACACGTGTGATAATATTTATAAAAGCACTTACGAAAAGTTCTTAAAAAACCTACCAAATTTATATTTTGTTGTTGTTACATTATGCATAGTTTTGCAGCTAACGCTTGTTGACTTTGACACTCGATATCACGGAACTTTTATTCTAACGATTCTATATGATTGTAAAGGGGTCCAAGTAAGTGTAAAAAAAATTAGCGCAGATTAAAATGTCTAACTTTAACCCCAGCACTCACGTAAAAAAAATAACGACATTTCGCGCTGAAATTTAGTAACAAATTATCTCATACCAATACTATCAGACCGATTTGGATCGGGTTTTGGAATTTCGTTTTATAATCGTTTAAAGTACTTACATCTACATTTATAGTAGAATTGGACAATTTCTTGCCTGTCAGTTTGGCACTTCCAAATTACCTACCTCGATTTTCATCACTTTCTTACGCTGTTTTGGCTCTTTAGCAACAAAAATATGATATGCGCAGGTATCAAAACAATTCTATCTTATAGCAAATTTCATAAAAAACAATTTCACCAGTGATAGTTTTTTCTGTAAACTGCATATTTAAGAAGTTATGTTGGAAAATGTTAGAAAAAACACGTAATTTTTTAGTCTTTTTGCAGTTTTTAATTTTTTCTGCAACTAGCACAACTTTTTTTCTTGGCGCAACCTTATATTTTCATTGTATATATTAGTTTCGACCGATTTTTACTAATATCCAAGTTACGTCAAGCAACAGCCATGTCAATGTGTAATTCTCCTGGACTATATGTAAGGCGAGTCTTGGATAGGGAGACTGCTCTCCAGTGCACATAATATTCCAGCCTGCGTTGTTTAACCAAGGTCCGGGGTTACGACACCTTGGACGTCCAATGGCAATTAATCACCCGGTATATGAGGGTGAAGTAGAAAAACACTCAGCACACTAATAGCGACGAAGATGGTGACGTTGAGGGTGAGAGGGCGAATATAATGAGATGAAATTGAAACAAGGACGAGGACGAAGACGAAGACGAGGCCTAAAAAAAGAGACAAGTTTGTCTAAGTAGGTTTACCAGTGGGGTAGAGATGCAGAAAATTAGTGAAGATTATTTAAAGCTTTACCTTTGTTGTAGGGCGGCCTCGTGGTGAATGGTACCTTATGTCGGGTTTTATGGGCACAAATCCAACCAACACCGGTTGACACTGGATTCACCAAAACTAACAAAACAAATTTTTGACCACAAAATGCAGCAAGATCCGCAAAAGCGATATTTATCGTAACGAGAACACACGCTGCTAATTCGACAATTCTCTTTTGTATCTCGCGACGAAGAGCCCAGGAGGAAGTAAGAAATGCCCGAGACCAAGAAAAAAAGAAAAGAAAAAGTCCGTTCGGCCGTATATCGACAGGGAACTTTATATTTACCTACCGATGATAATTTAACGAACAAATTTAAATATTTCGGGAAAATTTCGAAAATCAAAATATTTTCAAAATTTTTTTGGACTTTGGGAAATTGATAGACCAGTGAACTTTTTCTTATATTAATCTGCATACTTTGAAAAACTTATAAAAAAATCAGCCATATTGTTAATTACTTGTGCTTTTGGTGCAAAATTACTTCCGCCGACTGGGCTAATAGGTACAATCTAGTCACATGATAAGTTTCTCGACCTATAGTTACTGATATTAGGAATGAATTAAAAATTATAAAACAATTAATGGGTTTGAAGAGGTTATAGAAAAGTTAAATTACATAGCCTTTTGTGATGTCCAAAATACTCAGTGAGAAAGTTTTTGCGTATTTACATCCGAATTAAGTTGATCTTTACCATTCACTTTTATATTTAATTAAATAAATTATTATCCCAAGTTAAATTATTGCCTTACCAACGTCTAAAGCCATGATTATCACATCCATTTTTAGAAAATTGTATACAATTGTTGGAAATATAAACTTATATAAATACATATTATTTTTTTGGATTGACATGATTTAACAATTATCTCAATAATTGGGTATATGAACTTACCTTTAAAATATATTTGCTCCGTTTCACTGCAAAACTAAAACTAACTTATTGTTTAATTATACGTAAGAAAATACCACAAGGACATCTGCATATATTAAAGTTGTCGATTTCGGCTAAAATATTACATACTGAATTGAACAACATTTAAGTATACCACCTCCACACCAGAATGTACAGGAAGTTTCAAGGCAGAGTACGAAATAGTACAAGGCATATCCACAAAGTACCGATGCTCTGTTCTTTTTGTTTTCGACAATGATGGTAAGTTAACACTGCATTCAAGGTCAATGTGTTAGGAGCAGAACGCACGCTCTTTTGTCTCCGTCAATTGAAAACAGTTGTTATAGTGGCGTGTTGAAGTGAGTCTCGCCAGCTGCGTAATCCGATTTCTTCTTGCAAAGGGAAAGGCGCCATTCCAGATTTTTAACTGTTTATGAGGATGGTGTACAGGATAGTACTAATGTGTACAATGTACACTGTACATGTAGTGTCGTGAGTGTAAAGCTGGCAAAACGAATGTTCATGATGAACAATGGAGTGAGCCTCCCTCGATAGTGACTGATGATATGGTGAGCAAGACCGAAGAAATGCTTCGTGGCGACTGTCGATTGACTTTTGTCGAAATGAACGCAGTGTCTCCACAAATCTCCAGAGCTCTTTTATATGAATGTTAACGAAGGGGGTGTGCTTGTTGCACGTCCTCACACAACAAACGTTACAAAGCAACTCTTAGATTCATTCGGTTGGAACATCATCAATCACCCCGTTCACAGCCCTGATACACTCTTATTGTCGTGTTTTCTCTTATCTGGAGGTGTTTATGAGTGGAAAAGGGTTTTCTACAGACGATGAGCCCGAGAGGCGGCGGTCTCATTGAATATATAAGCTTTCATAAATATACTGCCGTTTCGATTTTATAAATATTGAGTACTCTTACTTTGTGGATATGCCTTGTAATGTCCAGATAGGGGCCCAGATACATAACAAATATGGAAACATGTCTATTTTATTTTGAGTGAATTTGAGTGGTGTATCATTATATTCGTAGCCAGGGCGACCATCCACCTACAAATCATTATAGAAAATAAGCGTTGAATAATATGTAAATCATTTCTTAACCCTTAAAGTTCTCCCTACCCTACTATATTTGCTTTATATACAATTAATGAAATTACCACGCAAGAAATATATAAGCGTAATTCTTACCTAAAGAACCTTTTGATGATGATGTCAAGAGACTGTTTGATAGTGAAATGCCCATGATCTTAATAAATTTTGTATATTTGAAAAGTTGCAATAAAGGAAGATGTCAGGAAAAACGTCTGCACTAAGAAAACTGCTAAAACTTCATAAATTTGCGCTGCGGTGGTACTGAGCAGCTAAAATATAGACAAGAAAATAGTATATTCTATAAGTGCTTACTTTGATATAAAATTAAAATTCTGATTTTTACGGTTTTTGCTTATAAATTTCGACGTCATAATATCTATATTAAGATTGATGTATCTGCACAATTAATTATTACGGACTATTTAACTATAATAATTATATTTCTGAAATAATTACAGTTATAGTTTTATGTATGAAAATAATGGCCGTAATTAATTAAAATTGGTACATTTTTCATTTTCTTAAAAATATCTAGAAAGCAGTAAAATGCAGATAGACTTTTTCATTTTCGATATCCTTTGATGGCATTTATTTAAAATATACTTACTTTTTCCATATCATTAGGATGTGAGTTGTAGAGTGTAGTACAACTAAATAATGTGTGCACACTTATAATTAGTAACATGTTGTAGAACCGAATTCCCTGGATTGACTTTAATTTCTTATAATCTTCATTTCCTTCGATATTACATACTTTTCTCCAATTTGAAATTAATGATAATGACATTAAAATCTTATTCTCTACAAAATAGTNACACTCTTTCCATTCCAGATAAATTGACCAAACTCAAAATTTGAATTTAAGTGATCAAAATACAGCCGGAAAAGTCCCCTAAAAATTACTCACTCATAAAGATACACTGGTGGTCATAAATGTTATGAAAATATATCGCTTTGTAATTTGAAAACAAACGGTACGAAAAAACATACAGTGTAATCAGGAAAAAGGCAAGGTAATATTTTTTACACTACACTGTTTTGTTTAGAACGATAGGGGCGAATACACTGACTAAAAAGTGGACCTCTGCATCCTTTTTTTGAAATAAATTCTGTAATCCTGAATAAATCTTGCTACATACCTCTCAATCTCAGTATAACCTAGTAATTCCTTAGTAAATCCTACATCCCGGTAATTTCACGAGTAATTCTCCGTAAGCCTGCGTGCATCCTTTACATATCTTTAATTATAACCAACATCTTTTGAAATTTATGCAGATTCTAATAAACATAAGTCGTAATAGCGCACAATACACTGTAAAAAAAATTCACTCAATATTGTATCAATTTCTGTTCACACCCGATTGAGTGAAATTTTCATTCTATTAGTACGAGTACAACTGAGTGAAACCATTGCAGCAGAAATGAGTGAGTTGTTACTCAAATCCGAGTTACTGGCTTTTACTGTCAATTGAGCGACTTTTGACTAGTGATGTCAATATTGTAATTATTCGTTAATAATAAGTAACGAATACTGAGTAATCGATGAGAAAAGTAGAGATTCTTCTCCAAGTTTCGATACATGTAATCACGATAATCGGTAATACTCGGACTCGGTTCGGAATATTTACTTGAAGCGTGGATTTCAGATTTGGCTCATAGATACAATATTTTGTATCGGGTCTCGGAATATTTATCATGTATTCGTTCGACGAGTATTGCAAGGAAAAAAAGTAGTCGCGTAGTCGTCAACCTATAGGATTGTTACCTAAGATGAAATACATTTTTGTTAACATTTAATTAAACAGCTGTAAAATACATTTAATCAGTAATTAATCAATGTAATTATTTAATTCGTAGTTTGCTGCAGTATAGTAGATACCTATGCACCTGAAGAACGTAAATAATATATAAACATACAAAACTTAAATTATTTATATATTTATTAACATTTAAATAAATAATTATTTTCTAAATTTATTTATTTTAAACACAAAAAA
>NW_019417549.1:22122-30565 GCF_000390285.2 Anoplophora glabripennis
ACCATACCAGTTGAGTTCATTTCCATTTCCACAAATTCAAATTCACATCTTTTCTGCATTGGTAAAAAAGCAAGGATCGGCGTGTGCACAATTGGTGTAAAACATACTATATAGATTTAGGAATATTTAAAGAAACATTTGTCATGTGCATAGTTTTTCCGAAGTCAATTGAAGAACTAATATTTTCAAGGTATGTACCAGGCTCGGTCGCTAAGCAGCAACTCGGCATTGAAATATTTGAAAAACTTATTCCCACATGTATTTAGCCATACCCGTAAGAGTAACTAAATAAGAGGCTTTTATTGGATAGGGCGGATCGAACATGCATTCACTGAGGCCATCTCACGTTGTTGTAGCAAAACATTGTCCTTTATGGAAATTGTTAAACAGAAATTTGCAACCACAGATCGAATCTGTATTTCCAAGCTTTCAATCAACAGAAATAGAATGCGTTGACTGAAATATTTCAATCAACGTAGAATGTTGGAGGTTTGAGGTTATAGTTTATCTCCAGTTCGGATAGGTTGCCGCGTTTTGTGCATTAATAATAAATTTGTTTTGTTTTAGATTAATGTAATAAGGAATTTATTGAATTAGTCATCTGAACTGCCTTACTGTATTTTTATTCTTTTTTTTTATTGAAAATGAGTTTATCTGGTAGAACTACACGTAAATGTTGTGCTCCAAATTGCAAAAGCACTTACTATATGAATGTCTGTATTGCGTCCTATAGAAATAAAAGTTTTTTCAGAATTACAAAAGACAGAGAATTACTGTGGATAGAATCAGTTCGAAAATTATGTAAGTCAGACTTTGCTCCGACAAACACAGATCATTATTTTTGTGAAGACCATTTTGAGTTAAAATGTTTTAAAAACAGTTGTAGGAATAGTCTCAACAGAAATGTTGTGCCGACATTATTTTTAAGATCAACTACAAGTTCACCTATTAATTGTAATAATATCACCTTGGAATCCTCGGATAGTATCCAATATTCAGCAAAACAATTTGTTAACGTAACATTACAGAATTTTCAGAGTACGAGCTGCCAAACTTCAATTTCGGATGATTTTTCACCTCCGCCTTTTAAAAAGCCGACATACACGTATTCAAAATTGTAATTTCTTACAAGCGCTACTGCGAGCACCAGGACCATTACTGAGATGACTGATAGCAAGTTGAATGAAGCGGAATCAAATACTGGTCATGTAAGTACCTTACTTGACACCTCATTTTGTCAAAGCTGCACATCTTTTCAGTCAAATAATAAACAAAGAACATTTTTAAAAACTATGAATGTTAAGAGAATATCTCAACTTTCAGATAACCATAAAAAAATGTATTATCTCTAGATTGTCAACAGAAAATTCAGATTTTGAAATTAAAAAGGAAACTATTAAAATGTAAAAGTAATTTGGCTCATGTTCGTAGTATCACCTATTCTAATTTATTTGCAAAATTAAGTCGACATCTTGATCCAGTAGGAGTAAAATTTAATGAGTCACAAATTAAAAATTGTGAAAAAAATGACCTAACTATAATTCAGAAAATAAAGCACTTGCTTTAGCGATTTACAAACGTGGGTGGTTTTTACAAAAAATTTTTTGTGCTGTCCTCTAAATCTTCCATAAGGAAATATTTAGGCCAAATACCTTTAAATGTTGGGATAAATGAAAAGTTGTTACGTAAATTATCAGAACATGTTAGTAAAATCATTACAAGAGATACAGTTTGTTGTTTAGTATTTGATGAAATAGCTCTGTCTGTTGGTCTAAATTATGACACTTGTAAAGATCAAGTAACGGGATATGTCGATCTTGGGTCCCTGGGTAGACAAAATGAGGTAGCAAATCATGCTCTAGTGTTTTTGGTACAAGATATTAGTAAACATTGGAAGCAACTTATCGTGAATTATTTCACAAAAGATGTTATAAAAACAAAGGACCTACAACTGAAATAATTTCAGCATTGCAGTGTTGTGGATTAAAATGAAAATATCTCGGAAACGGTCAATCCTTAGCTTAAAAATGGATGCTCTTTCCAAAAATGCACTAATGTACAGGGGTTCCATTTAAAATCAGAAAGTTAGCATCGACTTCCGGTATAACCGGAAGTACGATGATCAAACTTATAATTAAATTTCATATATTTTTGTAAGATTTAGTACGTAGGATACAGATAAAATGTTCTAACTCTTGGTATTACTTTGTTACTGCGAATACCAGAAAGACGAATTTTTTCTACATGATTCTTGCAATAGACATTTTATTTGTATCTTTTATCAGGTTACAAGGCTGTAATTTGATTATAGGTACCATATTCTAAAATATGGTGGAAAATAGAGGTTATGTTAGGTTAAGTTAGGTTAGGAAAGTAGAGGTACCTAATTTACCTAGATACCAAAATGCACCCCTAACCAGCTACTTGAAGTTGAAACAAAAAAGGTGAAATTACAGTAAACCTCTGAACTGTCTGAAGACAGTTTTTCAAAATTTGGCACACGACCAATGCTAATAAAGAGCCATGTTTTGAAGATAATAACAATCACATCCTTTGGTGTGGGGATAATGCAAGGGTAACCGCCCTTTATTTCACCTTGTTTTTTTCTGTACTCTATATTTTGATAGTATAGTATCAGTGGAATTTACTTAAAATTTTTATTTTTTCTTGACATTTTTTGATGTGACTGATATTAAACAAGAAAATTGCAGCGTATCTGTCACATTGTATTTAACATTAAGTATTTTT
Organism: Anoplophora glabripennis; assembly: GCF_000390285.2. Taxonomy (NCBI): domain Eukaryota; kingdom Metazoa; phylum Arthropoda; class Insecta; order Coleoptera; family Cerambycidae; genus Anoplophora; species Anoplophora glabripennis. The sequence continues at coordinate 24,871 of NW_019417549.1, forward strand.
TAAAGTGGTCTGTTTAAAGAGGCTGAAATTCGTAAGAGGTGCATTTTGGTATCTAGATAAATTAGGTTCAAACAAACTACTTTGACCTCTAGTTTGACTGCATTTTTTTAGAATTATCATGTGTTACAGCCATCTCAAATCGGTTGATGAACTGATTAGTAGGAATAGTAGGTCACAGTTTCTGTGCAAACTATGTACTGAATAAGACAATTGAATTTAAATATTTAAAAATAACTAAGCAAATCTTATTCTATAGTTTTTTGGCATCATTTCATATTAGACAACTATTTTTTTGGTTCCATTTTTCACAATAATTTTTTAGACAATGTTTTTAGACCATATTATAAAAAAATGATTGAATTGTCTCTAAGTAATCATAATCAATATTTCAATAATTGTACAGTATCTTTAATTAAATGATCCGCTTCCATACCACATCGAGAATAACTAATATTTTTAAGATTTCGGATTTATTTATTATCCGTTCACATACACAAAATATGTTTTTTTATATCAAAATGCCCATTTATATTTTAAGTAATTATATTTCATTTATCAAGAATTCGAGACAACCCTAAGCTTTTTCTTATTATGTAACTGATACAGAGGTGTTACTTTGTGACAAAATTTTGGTATCACAAAATAAACCCAATGAAGCAGTTAAACTGTGAAAATATTTTTTTTAAAAATGCAATAAAAAAATAAGCAAAATTGGATAGTATAGTCTTTCTATGTTTAAAATTGTTGGATATATATTTTCAGTAGTGTTTTCTCTCATTTGTAATGAAACATTATAAATCCTCATAAACTGACCGATTTAATGGTACCTTTTTTTCCAGAGGGTTAGTTTTAACTTTTAACTTTTTAATTTGAAATCATTGTTGGATCCACACAATTTTACCTCCTATTTTGTGCGACATTCCTAAAATTGCGATCCCAATGCCCAAAGAAAACAACGATTTAACCAAGGTACCCAAAATTGCTTCCCGTATTCCCCTGAATTCGTAATTGACTGTAAATACCATTGCAGAAGGCAAGCCAAGAAATATTAAAAGCCACAAAACGGATATAATCTGGAAAAGTTAACGATTATAATCAAATTGATCCTAGTCAAAAGGTGATTAATGTTAAATAAAATACGAGTACAAGGTTGTCACTTATGATTCCTTTTTAATTCCTCTGTACCTTGAAAAGCTCAGTTTTCACGCTAAGTTCTCTTAACGCACATTTAAATATCGACAGTCAGACAAAACGTAAATATTCTCCGTTTTCCTCTCCATTACCACCCCTGTAATCATGGAATGCTCGGATTATTTCTATTCGACGCAGAAATGTGCAACCTACACACCGACACCAAAATTACTCCGATAGTGATCGCGACCAAACACTTTATACCCCTGGTCTTTCCGATCTCAATTAAAGCACCAAGAGGTTGGCAGTATGTACCAGGTTCGGTCGCTGACACAGCAACTCGGCATTGAAATATTTGAAAAACATGTTCCCATATTTATTTAGCCATACCCATATACAGGTCTGGCCGCTCAGTTGAAAAATGAGCGCGCGGGCAAACGCGGCACAAACACAGCCGCACTGGGCCACCTGGCCATAAATTCAGTTGTCAACAATTGGCCTAACAGTACAGTGCAGCAATGCGGAATTTGGTGATTCGGGTAATTTTGATTTCTATTAATCATTCATATTACAATTGCGAAAGGGAGAAATAAGAGGGATATTTTGTTTACTAATATTATTACAATATGGCATTTTGGGGACCTTTTTGAAATGGTACAAAACGAAAGTTACCATCAAAATAATAAAACTCTTTGAGGACATAAATAATTAAAATATGCTATTGGTCAAATGAACATATATCTAATAGACATTACATTTTACACATTATATATCTACAAATCTACAAAGTATTATAATTTTTTACCTGTAGAAGGTAGGGGCGCCTATGAAACTCATTAAATTTTATTACTAGGCATTTTTATACATGTTCAACTGACCGGAAAGACTATAGGTACACTGTTAGATTGGTTGGTTAGTTAGCTAGGTTTTTCTAATATCTGGTGTTACACTACCGATTCCTTTTCTATATGCCACAATATGAAAATTTTTCATTTATACCAGAATTAAGTACAAGATATCAAGGTAACGTCACAGAAGATAAAACAATTTTATCTTCTGTGGTAAAGTTATTTGCATACAACATTAAAAATAATGGTAGTCATAAAATATCAACACAATGGATATGATATAAAAAATAAAGTAATTTCTCAATTATACCAGAATAGCAAACATTACAAGCTATAACGATAAAAACTACTTACATAGTAATAAATGACAAGATTAGTCACAAATATATCATTACATTAAATTGTAAATCGTTAATAAAATTTTTATTTCTTATCAAATTATAAGAAAATACCATGATAAAACAGGGATTTACACGAACTGCTGGAAAATAAGATTGTATCTAAATTGAAAGTTCCTATCTAACATGAACTGTTATAAAACGTATCAGATAATACATTTTTTTATGTTCTGATTAGATTAAAAACATATTGGATACATAAATCACCAAACAATCGTATGTATTTACATTTCCTTGTTTATAAAAGGAAAAGCTTTGACATCAATATTTTTAAATGGGTTGAAAATTAATAGTTAAATGATACTTCCTCTAAAAGTATCCCGTTGAATAATGTTGTGAGTGTCCAGATACGTTACTGCTAATTTTAAAAATATTAAATTAAATAAGACATCTATCATCCCCATTTAAATATTTTAGTATACCCACATTTCCGGAAAAATACATCCTTACTTTTTATATACTATACTTCTTAAAAATATAATAATCTGAATTATAATTAATAATTGTAAAATTCTACATGATGATGTATAGTTCTGGCATTTTAACACATACATGTCATCATTATAATACTTATTATGTTCGAAATAGTTATAGTATTTCCGATAACAATTGAAGAACAAAGAGGTTGACAGTATGTACCAGGTTAGGTCGCTGACGCAGCAACTCGGCATTGAAATATTTTAAAAACTTGTTCCCATATTTATTTAGCCATACCCATATACAGATCTGGTCGAATTAAACATGGAGGTGATAGAAATGTATACGCCCAGTTGAAGAATGCGAGCGCGGGCAAAGATAAACAAACACAGCTGTATTGGGCCACTGGGCAATAAATCTCAGCTGTTAACAAGTGGTTGACAAATTGCCCAGCAGTGCAGCAATGCGGAATTTGGTGTGATTCAGGTAATTTTATTTATTATAGGCACAATTGCGAAAGGGGGAAATAAGAGGAATATTTTGTTTATTAATATTATCACAACATGGCATTTTGGAGACCTTTTGACACGAAACGGAACGAAATTTACCACCAATATAATAAAATTGTTTGAGGACATTGTTTTGAAATTAATGACACTTGAAAATTGGGCTGGTATAATGCTTTATTTTTTACTTTACAACTTTTTGCAAAATACATGTGTGCTCTATAGTGGACTGTAACACACTCCCTTTTTTCATGTTCGTTCTCCCTTTTCACACACTTATGCACACCTCGCGCCATCTGTTTGTCCACACACGAACCACAAATAAAGGGTGCCACGCACTTTTGTTTTTTAACTAAGAAATCCCAACATACACCCCCCCTTGAAAGTGCGTGCTTTCAACAGTAAACACCACGAACTTAGTAATGACTGTCACTGATAGGCAAAGGGCAGATTTTTGAGAAACTTCTCTTGACGTCGCCACCAGAAGTGCGGATGGTTGCAACTCTGGCTATGTTGTCTGATCCTGGATGTNAACGCAAAGTTCTGCCCATAAGAAGTTTTGCAGGTGATTCTCCTGTAGTTGTGTGCGGGGTGTTCCGATATTGAAATAAAAAACGATTTATTATTAAATTGATATCATTGCAACCGTCACTTTTACCTTTCAGAATAGCTTTTTTCATGATTTTAACTCCGCTTTCCGCCTGTCCGTTTGTCTCCGGGTTAAATGGTGCTCCAGTTACATGTTCAATACCACTTTTTGCAACAAAATCTTTAAATTCGGTGGAAGTGAAGGCCGGGCCATTGTCCGTAAATATTTTTTTTGCCAAACCAAACCTTGCAAAAATATCGCGAAAAATCTTAATTGTAACACTACTAGTTATATTATTTACTTCAAACCACTAACACGGTCCGAAAAAGTCTGCATGAATTCGCGTCCATACTTCTTTTGGCCACTCCCACACAACCAGTGGAGTTTTCTTAGGTGTAACGGCAAATTTTGCGCAAGTATTACAATTTTGAGAAATTTGTTCGATTTGCTTATCGATTGAAGGCCACCACACGTATGATCGCGCTAGAGATTTCAATTTTACCATCCCCATATGAGCTGAGTGTAATTCATTTAAAACATTTTGTCTAAATTTTTGTGGGATTACCAGTCTATATCCCCACATTAAACATTTTGTTCAATTGATAATTCATTTTTCTTGGTGTAGAAAGGTTCTAAATCTGAAGTTGGGCATTTATTTGGCCATCCATTACGTAGAAAAAATATGACTTTACTCAATATTATATCTTTGGACGTTTCATTTTTAATTTGTTTAAAATTTAATGGAAAACTTGATTCTTTCAAGAAATTTAAATAACATATTTCATTCATGTCTATTTGTAAATCACTAAATAAATAATTTTGTTTTGAATAATTATAATCTGAATTTTCGCTATCAGCTGGATGTCTCGAAAAATAATCTGAACTATTGTTATTTGAATTTACGTAATGAATGTCATAATCAAATGCTGACAAAATATGTGCCCAACGTTGCAACCGATTAGCTGCGAATTGTGGAATACCTTTCTTAGACCCGAATATCGACAAAAGAGGTCTGTGATCCGAATATAACAAAAACTTTCTAGCTTATAAATTTGAATAAAATTGTGGCTTATTATGCTACCTCACTGAAAATAGATACAATGGATAGCTTGCAAAAAATATACATTTTTTAAAAAATACCACCCTTTATTTTTAAAAAATTGTAGCGCAATTGTTTATAAATATTAAGACTTGAATTTTTCGCAAAATAATGTTTACGGCGTAGACTACGATTTCCCCTTAATTGCATTGAAAAATGTGGAAAATTAACGACTCACGAGCCCTTTAAAGAGAAAGTATTCGCTAAGTAAACTGTCCGGCGGCCGACGGTGTGGTGGTGGGGGAAGCTCGTCCAACTTCAAATTGATGCGCGCTGTAAATTTTGCAATAGCTCGATGAAAAAATAACAATGGGCATATTTACGAATTCGTAGAATAGCCCTGAACCCCAGAAAAAATGCATCTTTTATACTTATTTTTTTTTTAATTTACAAAAATGTCACAAAATTATTGTTAAACGAAATATTAATTAAAATTTCAATTTCGGAATTAGTTTACTATTATTAAATAAATAAATGAAGCTATTGTTCATTAAAAAAGTTATTTTTTTTACATATTAAGGCAAAGTAAACTTGTTTTTTCAATATTTTGTTAGCTATTTAATTACGATTTAAATGTAAAATTAAAATAAAAATTCACAAATTATTTTCAAATTATTATTTATTGTTAAAAGATTTAAAAAAGAATAAAAAGCATTTGAATTTATTGCAAAATTCTCAAAATTAAAAAATATTAATAAAAATAATGC
>NW_019417549.1:31632-64683 GCF_000390285.2 Anoplophora glabripennis
CCTTTAGTAAACAATTAAAAATCGCACTTTGCAATTCATTATACAGGCTGTCATGCGGTGACGACCCATTAGAATATTTCGGAGACTACTTCGATTTGAATTTTGAAAATTTTTGACCTGGTGGTTTTGGAGGTTTTATTTAGAGTTTAAATAAAATAATGCCATTGTTGTAGTACTTCCGGTTATACCGGTAGTCGCCACCTATTTGCTTATTATAAATGGAACATCCTGTATATTTTTGTATATTTGAATTCTACGCATATTTTTAGAGGACTTTTATAAAGCTTCCCTATATGTATCTCTAATGGTCTAATGGTCTTCGACCTATTTCAATTTCATATTTATTGTCGAATTTGATTGACCGAACCGCCAAAACTTGGTTTTTCTAAATGGGACACCCTGTATATTTAATAAAAATCTGTTGTAGAAATTTACTCCACATCTATCCATATTACACCTCCCTATACCTATCTTTTAATTTTTCTGTTTTTGACGGATTTTGTGATAAATAAAATGATCCAATTTCTTGCGAGGATGGCTATGAAATTGCTGGCAAATTTAAAAAATCAAATTAACCAACCATAAGTCATTATTTGCTGTTAATTTAACAGTGGTACCTACTTACAATTAGTTAAGCACTGATTTGAAAATAATGGACAACAATACTTATTCAAATGCTGATATTATAAGTGAAAATACCAATGATGTAAAAAAGTGAAAAACTTTAATAATACGATAATTATGAAAGTATAATAAACACGTTTTGTAAAAATAAATAAATAATTATTTGTATCTATATTTTTTTCTATATTATATGAATACAATAAATAAATTACATATTAAATAAAGATTTCAAGATTTTATTTAAACATTATTACCATGTAATTATTAAAACTAAAACCTAGTAACAGTGGATTATGTACCTATATCCTACCATCGATATTATTATTTACATGAATATACAGTATAACAACAAAATGTGGAAAATTTTTAGTCGTAATAGACCGAAAAGGGCTTTATAATATTTTAATGAAACCTTGGTAATTGATTTCCTCTCATTTTTCTATATCGATTTAAAAAAAAATCATCAAAATCGGAGCCATAGAAGCCGAGATACTGAACACCGAAGCGCGCGCGCTCTTTGAACGCACGATTTCAATTTCTATAATTCATACCCTCTTCTCGGCTTAACGATATTCATTGAATTTTCATATAAAAAGCACACGTGCGGTCATATTTATAAAAACACATACGGAAAGTTCTTTAAAAATCTAACAAATTAAATTTTTGTTGTTGTTACTACGTATAGTTTTGCAGCAAGCGCTTGTTGACTTTGACACTTTATATTTCGGAACTTATATGACCGATTTGAACGTTCTTTTTTTTCAAGTTACGCGTCTTTCCGAGAACTATTTTAAAGTCAAAATCGCTCCAACAATTATTTAAAAAAAGAAAATTAATATTATAACGATTCTATATGATAGTAAAGAGTCCAAGTATGTGTAAAAAAATCAGCGCCAATTAAAATGCCTAACTTTAACCCCAGCACTGACGCAAAAAAAATAACGACATTTCGCGCTGAATTTTAGTAACAAAATGTCTCATACCCAAACTATCAGACCGACTTCGATCGAGTTTTGGGATTTCGTTTTGTAATCCTTTAAAGTACTTACATCTACATTTATAGTAGAATTGGACAATTTCTTACCTATCAGTTGAACGCTTCAAAATTACCTCGATTTTCATCACTTTCTCACGCTGTTTTGGCTATCTAGCAACAGATTCTGACAGGGTTTTTCTTTTGCAGAAGAGATTAATTAGACTTATGTTCTCATTAGGTCCGTTGGATTCATGTAAGCCAATATTTAAACAAAACAACATATTAACATTCCCTTGCCTATGTATTTATGAGGCAGCTTTATACATTAAAAGAAATTTGCATAAATTCCCAANTTGTTGTTACATTATGCATAGTTTTGCAGCTAACGCTTGTTGACTTTGACACTTGATATCTCGGAACTTATGTGACCGATTTGAACGTTCTTTTTTAAAGTTAAGCGTCTTTCCGAGAACTATTTTGTAGTCATTTGGTATATATTCCAACCCGCAAAACCACTTCACGAAAGTTTATAGTCAAAATTTTTCGAATTTTTAGAATCGCTCCAAAAATTATTTAAAAAAAAATAAAATTAATATTATAACGATTCTATATGATAGTTAACGAATCCAAGTATGTGTAAAAAAATCAGCGCCAATTAAAATGCCTAACTTTAACCCCAGCACTGACGCAAAAAAAATAACGACATTTCGCGCTGAAATTTAGTAACAAAATGTCTCATACCCAAACTATCAGATCGACTTCGATCGAGTTTTGGGATTTCGTTTTGTAATCCTTTAAAGTACTTACATCTACATTTATAGTAGAATTGGACAATTTCTTACCTATCAGTTGAACGCTTCAAAATTACCTCGATTTTCATCACTTTCTCACGCTGTTTTGGCTATCTAGCAACAAAAATATTGAATACGCAGGTCTCAAAACAATTGTGTCTTATAGCAAATTTCATAACAAACAATTTCAGCAGTAATAGTTTTTTCTGTAAACTGCATATTTAAGAAGTTATATTGGAAAATGTTAGGAAAAACACGTGATTTTTGAGTATTTTTGCAGTTTTTAATTTTTTCTGCGAATNAAAAAAAAATAAGTATAAAAGATGCATTTTTTCTGGGGTTCAGGGCTATTCTACGAATTCGTAAATATGCCCATTGTTATTTTTTCATCGAGCTATTGCAAAATTTACAGCGCGCATCAATTTGAAGTTGGACGAGCTTCCCCCACCACCACACCGTCGGCCGCCGGACAGTTTACTTAGCGAATACTTTCTCTTTAAAGGGCTCGTGAGTCGTTAATTTTCCACATTTTTCAATGCAATTAAGGGGAAATCGTAGTCTACGCCGTAAACATTATTTTGCGAAAAATTCAAGTCTTAATATTTATAAACAATTGCGCTACGATTTTTTTAAAAAAATTCTTATCTTGGCTCCTGTTGGTCGTAAAGGGTGGTATTTTTTAAAAAATGTGTATTTTTTGCAAGCTATCCATTGTATCTATTTTCAGTGAGGTAGCATAAATAGCAACAATTTTATTCAAATTTATAAGCTAGAAAGTTTTTGTTTATATTCGGATCACAAACCTCTTTTGTCGATATTCGGGTCTAAGAAAGGTATTCCACAATTCGCAGCTAATGGGTTGCAACGTTGGGCACATATTTTGTCAGCATTTGATTATGACATTCATTACATAAATTCAAATAACAATAGTGCAGATTATTTTTCGAAACATCCAGCTGATAGCGAAAATTCAGATTATAATTATTCAAAACAAAATTATGTATTTAGTGATTTACAAATAGACATGAATGAAATATGTTATTTAAATTTCTTGAAAGAATCAAGTTTTCCATTAAATTTTAAACAAATTAAAAATGAAACGTCCAAAGATATAATATTAAGTAAAGTCATATTTTTTACGTAATGGATGGCCAAACAAATGCCCAACTTCAGATTTAGAACCTTTCTACACCAAGAAAAATGAATTATCAATTGAACAAAATGTTTGATGTGGGGATATAGACTGGTAATTCCACAAAACTTTAGACAAAATGTTTTTAATGAATTACACTCAGCTCATATGGGGATGGTAAAAATGAGATCTCTAGCGCGATCACACGTGTGGTGGCCTTCAATCGATAAGCAAATCGAACAAATTTCTTAAAATTGTAATACTTGCGCAAAATTTGCCGTTTCACCTAAAAAAACTCCACTGGTTGTGTGGGAGTGGCCAAAAGAAGTATGGACGCGAATTCATGCAGACTTTTTCGGACCGTGTTAGTGGTTTGAAGTAAATAATATAACTAGTAGTGTTACAATTAAGATTTTTCGCGATATTTTTGCAAGGTTTGGTTTGGCAAAAAAAATATTTACGGACAATGGCCCGGCCTTCACTTCCACCGAATTTAAAGATTTTGTTGCAAAAAGTGGTATTGAACATGTAACTGGAGCACCATTTAACCCGGAGACAAACGGACAGGCGAAAACCGGAGTAAAAATTATGAAAAAAGCTATTCTGAAAGGTAAAAGTGACGGTTGCAATGATATCAATTTAATAATAAATCGTTTTTTATTTCAATATCGGAACAACCCGCATACAACTACAGGAGAATCACCTGCAAAACTTCTTATGGGCAGAACTTTGCGTTCAAAATTTGATTTAATGCTACTTTCCGTTCAACATGTCACACAAAAACAATCGAGCCAAAAAAAAATTATAGAGGTAAACATAATAGATATTTTGAGATACATGACTTGGTATGGGTACGAGATTACAGATCTGGTAATCCAAAGTGGTGTTCAGGGTACATTAAACAAAATATTGGTAGGAAAACTTATATTGTAGCTATTGAGGGAGGAATTGTCTGGAAAAGACATGTGAACCAATTAAGAAAAAATAAAAATGATCAGTCATTGAAACAATCTCTTCCGGTTATTCTCCCCTCTACACATGTAGATAATAATGTAGTAGACTTAAGTGCCAGTGATAGTGTTGTGCAGTTACATTCACCAAGTTCTAGTACTAGCGATAAGGAATATAGTTTAAGGAGACGTAGCTTGATTAAAGCACCAGATAGACTGCAAATAGTGTAAATATTATGTATATATTTTTTTGTTGTTAATATTATTTTTTTTCTTCCGGTTTACAAAGAATAAAGGAGGGAGGTGTTATGTATGATGAAAACACGCCGTTATTCTCAACTAGCATAAGAACCACCGTTTAGTTTGAACACTAAGTGCTGGACACATTAATTGAAACTGCTGGTTGGTTATGAGTTATGAGTAACACCGTCAGTGGAAGACATTAAGTGCTGGCCGTACCGACGGACCCAGAAAGTTGGCTGTGAATAACACCGCTTCCAGGAGAAATCTGTCACCCATCGCACTACCGTGTGCCTCGAATAGACTTTGCTTCCTTTTAACCGAAATATTCCTATTCCTGATTGCTGTTTGCTTACATATTTATTGCTGTGTACTGTGCTGCTACGCTTTCTCCTTCGTTGATTTTTACTCCGCTTAATTTCCGTTGCTTGTTAGAAACCGCCGACTAAATTTATTTGTAGAGTTAGAGTGGTCCATAATTACTGTTTTTTTTATATTTACCGAATATATTATTTATCACTTACCGATTTTTAATTTTTAGATTGTTTATTAGTAAATAAACCAAATTTCTAATATTGGATTTATTTTCAGCACCGATTCTGTGTCTCGCATGCCGATATTTAAACTTACGTTTAAATGTTGTATTTATTTTGAGTACCGAATAAACCGAGTAGTCAATAATAAATAAATTGATTTAATCCCGTTTATTTCTAGAACCGTTGGGGATTACTTTAAATTTGTTTATAATAATAATAAATATAACTAATTTTACTTTTGATTGTTTCAATGTCTGTAGCCCTTAGTAATATAAATAAATCTGGTAAATATACTTCCCGTTGTATTCATTTCAAACGCGGTTAAGATTGATAAAATGCCGATCAGTAAAAAAGTCTTAATCTCTTTTTGCGATCTATACTGATAATTCCGTTCATTTAAAAAGTAAAATAACACTACACACACAGAGAGAGAGGTCTACTTTTGGTTATAGATAAAGTAAGAGAAATATAAAAGATCCCTGGAATTAAACTCAGCAACCTCAAAAACGTATGGATATGTAGGTTTACCCTGTTGGTAATTGATCCTCTACATTTGACCTTGAATTGGCATTAACCCAGACCTGATGGGGTTAAACGGACACTGGATTCAAATTCAGCGACCACAAAAACATGTAGATACCATAGTCTTGTCTTTCGGACCTGCCATTTTTTTGTTTGTGGGGCTGTGTTATTTTTAAGTAATGATTTTTTTCGATATAATTATGTTCTCTACAAATAAACAGCGAAGTAACGGGTGGTAACCTGTTTTATTTTTAAATAAACACAATATATTTGCTTATGCATTTATTGAAATAACAAAATCTTACAAAATATCCTTTCATTGACTCTTCTGCTGGCCTTTCCTTTCACGTGAAATTTGAGGCAGGAATATCTTTTGCAAGTTAATTCCGGGCTGTTCAATTATTAGCGCAAAAATAAGTGCAATTATTATTGACAATGGTCCGTCAATAAACAAGATATATTTAATCTGAAAGATAAAGGTTCTTTAATTTAATTTCACTAGTAAAAAGTTAAATATATAAATTTAGTTAAATTTATTTGTATTACCTACCAATTTAATTTGTCCAAATTCCATTAGTGAATAAGTACCAACTCCTTTAGGAAACAAAACAACAAACTGAAATACGTATGCGGAAAATGACAAATTACTCATCAGCACAACATATTTATTTTCACATATACGTTTAATAACTCCTAAAAAAATTGCATTAAATAAATTATATTAAATTTAAAAGAAATAAATGAAATATAGATTTTTACGACAACTAGCTATCATACACACTACTTTGCAAAGCATTTCGAATCCCAGAAAGAAATTTACAAAAAAGTTAAATCTAATCATTTCCAAACACGTGCTTATAAGGACTTCTATTCTTATTTTTTTTGCAACTATTAATGAATAAGCAAACAAGTAGTCCTATTTAAAATGTAGATAATAGTGACCATATCCCGTTATACAAATAACAGAAAAATTAGTTTCTTATGAAATTAGTCCATTTGTTGTCTATTTTACTAAGGTCTAGTATGACGTCGCTAACACTAATTAGTAAGGCATTGTCATTAACCGTACATTCCAGGGTAGTACTTGCTTTTCATCTTACAGAGCCTTCATAAATGTATACAAGCCACGTCACCGTTGAGCTTAGGCAACCAACAATGCACGACTGGTACTGGTAACGAAAATTGCCTAAATTTTGGCGTCACCAATATTTATGATTCGTTTCCAGTGAACAATGATAAACCGTTACGTCTACGCTCGAGATAATGCGATCGCTGATTTATTTGTTAGTGTCCATGAGCTTTTCGTAAAGAAATTTAAATGTTTAGATAATCTGTAGTGCTTATATTTATTTAAAAAGGCCGCAATAAATGATTTGCAGGAATTGGCGATACTATTAATTATTATTTCTGGACATAAAATTCCTTAACTTCCAGGGCGGGCCTCTTTCACTTTTCTTAAACGAATTATAAAAACTTCACATTTTTTTATAATTGTATAACAATTATTTGCTAATGAGTATTTATTATGATAATAATATTTAATAACTAACGAGACGCAAGATTGATGTGATCTTCATTGAATTTCTAACTTGCCTATCAGGAATATCATATTTTCTTCAGTTATTAATTATTGTAAAATGTCAATGCAGTTATGATAATAACATAACTTACTGATTGATAAACAAATTAATTAACAAATAAAATGAAACAAAAAAAAAGATATTTACACTTCTAGAAACAACTTGCCTATTTACTGTGAAAAGTCACGAGCTGACTTTCATGCAGATATTTGACTATACGAGGTGTGGCTATAAAATAACGAAACTGATACTGCAAAACTTTGCTGGAAGTCTTTTTCTGTGAACTCGTTCATGACGGGTGCGGTTTTTCCTTTACAGCTTCAACGGTTTGATATCTTGTTTCTTTTAATGCAGAATTTTTTAGCTCTTGGTGAATTTGAGCTCATCCAATACATGGATTGTAACGATCTAATTGCTCGTTACATTTATTATCACATTGGTATACGGTAAGTAATGGAGACTGACCATTTATTGCCTTAACTTACAGCTTATTAGTAGACCACCATTAGTTAACCCTCGCATGCGTAAATATGGTTGCCTAATTGTAATGCCAAATTCTTACCAACGAATGGCGCTGATGTGGAAATGAAAAACAACAACTTAGAGATCGGTTCGAGACTCGTAAAGACGCGAACGTGATTTTTGGTTAGGCGTGTGGAAAATTGGAATATCAAATAAAATCTCGGTTATCGGATAATTTTATTTTGAAGTGGTGTTAAGAATTAAATTATCGTAAAGTAGAGTTGTATATTTCGAGCAGATACGTTATTTTGGTTTTATTTCTCGCGGTGTGTAATCACACTGTTTTTGGTTTGTGATTGTTTGTTTACAGGTTTTGTTGGTGAATTTCCCCGTGGTTCTTTGAACTAGAGTAAATTTGTAGCTGTCTTAGACGAAATTTGAGGACCTTCCCCCTTGCTTTGGCACTACTCAGGTAGGTAAGTTCTTACTGATTTTTACTGATTTGCGAGGGCTTGCTTGTTCAGAGTAGATGCATTTCCTGCAGGTTCTGGAGACACAGGGAATTCATTTGCACTGATTGTCGTAATATTCCGTGCGTAGCCTATCTGCCGAAATATAGATTTATTAAGATTTATTTGTTCCATCTACCATTTCTAATGTATATCTTTTCTTTTTAACGTGATCGTTTTTTTTTTCAACTTTGTCAGTATCGAATATTCTAGACCTTTCAGCATACGTCATATCAGTTGCAGCCATTTTGTAAAGTAGAGTCACTGTCAATCGGTTGATATAATTTCGTATCTAACCACACTTTTTCACCAGTCCTTTGTTGAAATTTTCGAGAGTAATTACCATACGATTTTGCAAATTTTTCGGAATTTTCATTTCGCGTAACTTCACTTTTGCAATTTTTGTTATTCATTATTATTCTAACACAGGGTGATATTATTGTAGTTAACTTTCATCAGTTTGTTTTTCTTTGCGCTAGTACAAACTTTCTTCAAATGTTTGTATACAGGGTGAGACTTAATCCCTGTTATTGATTAAAATTTTAATCATCATTTAGTATAAGTTAGCATAGTTATATTAACCTATTCACTTTGTATTTATTTTTAAATTTTGCCTTTTTAAATATTGTATCTTCTTGGTGATCTGGCTTTAAATTATTTTACATGTTACCCCGCTCTAGTCCTCCGACACAACTACGAGGAAGACTAAGTACTCGCCCACGGCCTGGGTATTGATCATCGCCATAGCCAACTGCCATCCCTACCATAACCGTAGCTGTCGCTGGTTTCACATCCATAAGCCTATTCCTATACACCACTATTGGCATCCATAAGCCTATTGCTGTACACCACCATTGGCATGGAATGTTCCAGTCCCTTCGACCAGCCACTTGATAACATTTTGATGCACTAAGAGGCAGGCAACTATTTGCCCAGTGAACTGTTCCGGAGAGGTGCTTTGTGTCGGCCAGAAGATTTAACATTCAGATCGCTATGTTCGTGTATAGCCTATATTTTCATTTCCTGTCAGTTGGTTGTTGTAATTAGTAATTGTTAAAGTAGTTTTCTCAATTTTAACTAATTCTTTTAACTTAGAAGTAGAGTCTCTGTGACTAAGTTTGATACTTTTAATAAATGTATTACCTTTTTGCTGAATTTTTTAATTAGTTCCAATATTCCTTAGAGGATATAAGTTTGTCCGAGTAGTAAATCACCTGGCGCCTAAATAGTGAATAGCAGGGCAATAAGTTCTATAACTTACTGAAAGCGATCCCCCCTTGACCACTGAGTTAGTTGGAGCTAATTTTGAACTTCCACAGAATTCTCAATTATTCTATAGGTGGAAACCTAGAGTTCACTCGAGGGAAGTTTCAGGATTTACGATTAGTTTTTTAGTCAATTGCTATAGTTTTAGCAATAGCTCGACGAACCGACGCGATGGTCAGATCGGATCAGATTAGTGATTTTTTTCAGTATTTCACACGTGATGAATATTCATGGCCAAATACTTCTCTTAATGAAAGGCAAGTTTCAATAGCGGTTTTTTCATTTTTTTAAATGAAATTTTACGACAATTCGTTGCTTCAACACTTATCATTTCGGCAGAACAAAAAATAGATCTTATACAAACGAATGCCACGGTCGAACCGTAGGATCGTATTCGATGCAAAGTAGAGCAAAAAGTTGTCAGTTTTTTATCAAAGGAAAATCGTGTCATCACTTTTAGGAGGCGTAAGATGAACCATTTCAAATTTAAAATGAAATTGAATATAAAATTTGAAATACCGCTGCATACGCACTGTGTTCTGGTAGTAGCTGTAATCGCCCAGGTGCATCGAGTGTACGAAGTGGTCGGTTATACGTCAAATACTAACCTGGCGAGCTTGGTCGTAAATCAGAGAGCACCTCCAAAAAACAAGTAAACGGCAGTGGCGCGTACAAAGGTAAAATGTAGTACATATGTGGAATTTAAAAAAATTGGATTTATAATAAATTACATTTAAAATAAATAGTTTATGGGAATAAAGAAATTTTTGTAGGAACAAGGGTGCCAGACGTGAACTGATCCCTTTGTTGCTTCATAATATATAAAGAAATTATTCAATTTCTAAAACCCTTAAAAGAGTATTGAACTGTATCTCTTGATAGATAATGATTTATTAGTTTGCATCGAATATGATCCTACTATAGTATGTCTGCAGATGCGGTTAAGTCGGTAATCGAAAGATCTGCGCTACACGCTACACAGTTGGCGTATGCGTAGTTTATCTGTAGTAGCATCAATCTCGTTATTTTCTAACCACAACTCGTATATGAGTAAATGTAACTGTATAAGTAACACTAAGCATGAAAGAAAGTGGTGTATACTTTATAATGGATATTTGTTTGTTCAGATTAATATATTTCTTTGCGCCATAAATAATCTTTTGTATTTTCAAATACGTTTTTTATAAATCTAAAACATTATTTGCAAATTTAGCAAGTTTTATTGGTAAATCTATTATAGTGTTAGCGACTTCATGCGTTATTATATTAATATTTAAAATCTTTTTTTACCCCTTATTTTGTTTGTTCCATATGATCAATTTTCATTATTCCCAATTGTATTATAATTTTTTTTCTATTTATATTAATGGTGCTTAATATTTATTTTGTAAAATGAATTTATTTGTAATGTAATTTTTTATAATTAAGGCCCGGTATTTTGAGTCACGATTAAGACTGGATTAACTAATCAGGCGATTAGGCTGTGATTATCAGAGAGCGGACAATTTGTGTCTTTAACCTTGAACATAGATATGTCATTCATAAACCTAGATACATTATCCATGACGCAGTGGCGTGTCGGGTATGCATTGGAAATTTACGTGATAATTCACGAAAATTCCACGGTACATACATTTTTAGGCGTTATAAAATATTTAGAAAATCAGAAATTGTATACTACATATTTATTAAATAAAGTTCGGTTAAAAATAGTGTCGTTCTTTAAATTGGAAATTAGGAGTCAATGTAACGAATAGCCTCAGGCGACGCACATGATAGAATAGTCCAACTCACGCTCCATTCATAACAGGGCTGCAGTTTGAATTCTGACCAATAGGAATTCGATAAACGCAACCGATGTCGACGGATGGACTAGAGATAGGCGCGAGTGTCATTTCATTTCTTTAGAACTAAATTAACTTAATTATTTTCTCGTTATTTAACTTGTTCACATGATTTATGGATTTTAAATAAAGGTTACAAATCTTCGCGAGGATAATACGATATATTTGCTATACATAATAATTATATTTTGCATAGTTTATACACAATACATTTTTGAATGCGTACACATCTCTACCAAAATTTGACCTATTCTTCGGGTTAAAGACACACATTGTCCGCTCTCTAGTGATTATACTTTATCTGATCTATTTCCTTAGCTGTTTTAAATTGATAAAAACTGCATTTCGTTTGATAAAATGTTACCTCCTATGTTGTGTGACATTCCTAAAATACCGATTCCAACGCTCAAAGAAAATAGCGGTTTCACCAAGGCACCCAAAATTGCTGCTTGAATTCCTCTAAATTCATAGTCGGCTATAAATATTACAGCAGAAGGCAAGCCAAAAAATATTAACAACCACAAAACGCAGATAAACTGAAAAAGTTATAAAGTAAGATAATTAAATAACAGTTTAACATACATACACAAACAAAGAGAATAACGATTTTTCCTAAAACGATTTTTAATCAGACACAGGTTTTGACCGATTACTCAAGGACCATTGAGGACCAATTTTGGTATTTGGTTTGCTAAGATATTGGGGATTTGCAATAGTTATTATTTATTTGATGTTTTTTTTACATATTTGTACCTTTTAGAGTGTTTTTTATAGGATGCATGGTTTACTAATAAAGGTAAAAAATTACAATCTTAGGAAAAGATTGAATTTGTTAGTTTGTATACCTTTTATTAAAATAAATGCGACATCATATCAAATGATTTTCACCTATGTTTCACTGTTCAAAATACGCTTAATTTTGCCAATACTTTTTGGCCTTTTAACCTATGAATGGTGCATCCTACATCCTAAACATTTTTTGTACATAGACTTTTCCACTGCTTGCTTTAAAAATAAGAAATTTTAAAATCATATCGATAAGCTGCTGTTTGGGAGTTAAATCGATGAAAAAAATGACATTATTGTGTAAGTTATGGTATTAGTAATATTATAAAAACAAAACAAATAAAAAGTAAGAACAATAGAATTTCAAAACCCTAGAAAAATATATAACTTATAAATATAAAGTTAAGGGAAAATCAATAAAGCAGGAGTACTGGGTTTAAAGCATATAACAACTAAATTATGTTTTTCATTTGCCAGTTAAAATAAAATGTTTGTCTAACAATATCCCTAAAAACTCACTACCTATAAATTGTTACAGTTTAATACAAATAGTATAATTATTTTTAGCAATCAATGCAGAAGATTTTTACATCTTCATGTAAAAAATATACTGATTATCAATCATTTTCAAATAATGTTGCGAATGAAATGTGTTGCAGCAGTAATTTTACCTCAAAATGGTGCAACCTATCGTTATTCGGGACGCATTTGTGATACACGTCCCTCAAGGAAAAAAGGAAATCCTATCGATATCATTTATTTTCTAATTTTTGTTTAACATAGTTGAAATGTCCGTATACAAAAGACTTGGAGCAATATTTATCCACAATCTGTACAGATATACTCACTTTGCTGTTGGTGACATTGCGGTTTTTATTCTTCGTATATATCATTCCCAGTAATATACCTACAAGACTCGTGGTCCAGTTGGAGTATGTCGAATTGTATAAGATCCTTATAGGATCTGATCGAGTAAATATAAATCTCCTTAAGGTACTGTTGATTCAAACATATTTATTTAGAAATAATAAACAATATTAGAAGCTCACAAAAAGTGAATTACTTTCTATTGTGTATTTTGGTAAAGAAAGGTAAATATGTACATATTTTGCTGTGGTATCGAGGGTGGAGTTTAATATTAGTGGATGTCTCATAAAATGCATATATTTATGTACATATAATAAATGTTCCTGATAAGAGAACAAAATTTTCATCAATATGCTTGTTTATATGCAATCACCAACGTTTTGTTCATAGGAACATAGATTTAGGTTTTTTTATTTAGAAATGTTATTATGAAAAAATTTAGTCATATCGTATTTACTTATTATTTTAGACAATTATTACCTGTTTACAGGGTGTTACAATCTCGATCTCGAAAACGGTAAGAGATACAAACTAGCTTAAAGGGGGGCAAAGTTGCGTAATCAGGGGACCAACATTATGCCTCTAAAAAATCAAGGCTAATATGATTAGTTTTCAAAATATTTGAAAAAAAAAACGAAATTTTGGAAATCCGTTTTTGTTTAATTTCAGCCTTGTTTAAAGAGATATTGAAAAAAGAAGAACACTTTCTGAGGGTTGCTTTCGCTGTACAGCAAGAAATAAACGCTCTCTCAACGGTAATAATAAAGAATTTTATTGAAAACTAATGTATAGAAAACTTGTATGGAAAAAACGTGTTGACGGTTTGAGGGTAGGGGTAGGTTCGCTTCTCACTACAGGGATCTCGGAAACGGTAAGAGGTACGAAGTAGCTTAAATAGGGGCAAAGTTGTGTAATCAGGGCACCAACATTATGCCTCTAAAAAATCAAGGCTAACATGATTAGTTTTTGAAGTATTTAAAAAAAACGAAATTTTGGAAATCCGTTTTTGTTTCATTTCAGTCTTGTTCGAGGTGATATTGAAAAAAGAAGAACACTTTCTCGTGGCCACTTTTTCCCCTCTATCGAATGGCATAAACAATTTTTATATGTAACGTTTCGTCTCTCCAGGATCATCACCAACTTCATTTTTTTAAATACGACCGTAGAAATTTTATTACATTTTTTGCAAACCTTCATGACCCCCGATACTGTACTGCCTCAGCTGAACCAGATTCAGACGTTTTGTCTCGAAAATTTTATCTTCAGTGTATTAATTCCAAATTTATCTGAATTTTTTATTTAAATTTCTTTGTTTATAGAATTATGGTACACTGTAAGTGTTGTTAGACCCTGTGAAATCCATCTAGTTATTTAAACTATTACCACCATGTATTAAAATAAAAAATTAGTTTTATTCCCGTGTCCATAGTTATTTCTAGGCATCTCGAGTGCTCAAAATTCAAACAAATACCGATCTATTTTTTTCAGGATATTCATACAAATACATCTGACATACTCTTTCACAGTTGCAGTTACAGATATAATAAATTCCGATAATATTACGCTGATTTTCATTTTCAACTTTTGCCAAAACGAAAATGTTTTTGAACATTTACTGAAGTTTTTTAAAGAATAATATTCAGTTGGCGTTTTGGTTGTTCATATGCATTTTTAAGAATTAATTTGTCATAATAAAATTAAAATTGTAGTAATGTTAATAATAATAAATGTTTTATTGTAACGCGTGGTGGTAATAGTTTAAATAACTAGATGGATTTCACAGGGCCTAACAACACTTACGGTGTAGGATAATTCGATAAACAAAGAAATCTAAATAAATTTAGATAAATTTGGAACGAATACACAAGATGAATTTTTTCGAGACAAAACATCTTAATCTGGTTCGGGCTGACGCGGTACAGTATTGGGGGTCATGAAGACTTGACAAAAATGTAATAAAATTTCTAGGGTCGTATTTAAAAAAATGAAGTTGATGATGGTCCTGGAGAGACGAAATGTTACCTATAAAAAATGATTATGCCATTCGATAGAGGGGAAAAAGTGGCCATGATGAAGTGTTCTTCTTGTTTCAATATCACCTCGAACAAGATAGAAATGAAACAAAAACGAATTTCCAAAATTTCGTTTTTTTTTTAAAGATTTCGAAAACTAATCATGTTAGCCTTGATTTTTTAGATGCATAATGTTGGTCCCCTGATTACGCAACTTTGCCCCCATTTAAGCTACTTCGTATCTCTTACCGTTTCCGAGATCCTTGTAGTGAGAAGCGAATTTGTAACAGCCTGTATATCTACATTTTTGGCATCGAGGAACATTTCATTTGATGTCTTCAAAATAAAGTAAATATACGATATCTGATAACAAAATATACAGGGTGATTCAGTCATAATATAATTAATTTTAACGGGAGATAGAGAAAAATTAGTAGAATACCAATACGCAATTAAAAAAAAATTGAATTATATTTTCAAATCATTATTTAAACTCCTCCCCGGACCGCTCCTGACCGCTGACGGCGTTGATTCATTTACGATGTCGGCCTGGTGCAACGTTGCCATATTTAAACATTTTGCGAGAGTAGGTATGCCTTTCAAAAAAAAAACAGTTTTTAATGTTAATTTTCCGAGCAGTGGCGGCTGGTGAGATTTCAGGTATGCCATATCTCAATAGCCAGACATGGGGCATAGAGAACTTTTGGAGAAGGAGAGCAATTTTACAATTTGCGAAAACAAGTTGAAAAATTATGTTTCTCACTTAGAGATATTCAGATTGGCTTCTGTAATTAAACCTATTTATTTAAAGTGCCATTTAAACAATACTCATTCAGTTAACAAAGTTGAGATCCGCTACTTTTCGATTTTGAAACCAATTGCAAAAGTCAACACAACTGGGGAAATCAGCTGGTTCTAAAGCTTGAACTTTTTGAAAACGATACGGGTTAAGTGAGTTTTTTCGTAACATTCTCCAGACCTTGGTATACGGGGTGTTTCAGGATTAAGTCGATAAACTTTAAGGAGATATTCCTCATAAAAAAATAAGAAAAAAATAAAATATATATATTTTTTCGAAATACAGGGCGTTAAAGATTTTTAAACAAATTCGAATTTTTTAAACAACTTCTAAATGAAGGAGGCTATTTAAGCCAAATTTGGCATGACACATCTTCTTATAGGATACCATTTTTTCCATAGAATTAGAAGTCCCGCAAGCAAACAGTGGCAGAGTTATGGGGACTCACTCATTAAATTATAAAACAAATTAATACGGCCCTACTGAAAATAAAAAATGATGCTGTTTTTAGATAGAACAGTTTTTTATTGACAAAAAGTGTACATTCACTTTTTTCCTAACACTTATAGTTTCATGGCAAAATTGATTCTTCGGAAGGGTGCTTTTGGATTCTGTCGATAAACTCGTAAAACTTAAAAAAATATAGTACCTATTAAAATTGGTTTTAGTCTCGAGTATGTGTGAGTCAAATAAGCCTTTTTGTCTCCTCTTCCCTTGGGTTTAACCAACAGTATTAACATTATTTAAGAGATGCTTCGTTTTTGAGATATAGGATGTTTTTTTTTAGAAAAAAAAATGATGATGAAAACAATAGAAATATTTTAGTACCTAACATCTAATGTGACATGTCGTAATGCGACAACGTAACGACCCTTGCATTACTCCTAAATTTTTTCAGGCGGTTTGTAGTCACTTCATTTACTTGTGTTGTGTACTTTTAAATAAGATGGCAAACAATACATGAAAATTTATTTGTAAATTGAAACAACCAAAAAATTACCAATTAATATTATGCCTAGACAAAGCGAAAAGTGAATCAAAAATGAAATGATTTAAAAAATATTTTGTTCAAAATGCACGACATCCAATTATGGAGGTAGTGGCCGATCGACACTGAATTGGAGTTAATTCTCGACACGCTTGGACTATTCACTGTCTTAGATCTTCTAGGATCTAGGGCTAGGGTATCAACTGGCACCTCGTAGACTTTTTGTTTAACAGCACTCCAAACGAAATAATCCCTCGGTGTCAAGTCCGGTGAACGTGCGGGCTACGCTGCACGTTCTCCACAACCAATCCATCTCCTGGGATAATTAATGTTTAACCATTCCCAAGGACCTATACCAAAATGGGCAGGACAACCATCTAGTTGAAACCAACTGTTCATTCGAGTATTAAGCGGAACATCTTCTAACAGTTCTTGAAAACCAGTTTCAAGGAACTCGGTAAACATGTCAGCATTTAACCGATGCGGAAGGAAGTAGGGACCAACTATAGTATTGTCCAACACACCCAACCATACGTTACATTGGAATTCATGCTGAAAACTATGTTCCCTTACCGCCCGTGGATTCTCGTAGGACCAAATATGGTTGTTCCATTGGTTTAAAATTCCCCTTCGAGTAAATGTTGCCTCATCTGTCCACATTACTTTTTGCGTGAACTGATCATCATTCTCTGCTTGGTTTAACATCCAGTCACAAAACACGCGCCTGCATCGTATGTCCTGAGGCAATAAATGTTGCACACGCTGGATATGGTACGCATGGCGTCCATCAGCCCGAAGAGTCCTCCAAATGGAACTTGACGAAATACCTAGCTCGTAGCTAGATCTTCTGACATCCGTGGATGGATTTTCATTGAAATGGTTTAAAATATGTAGTATTCGATCTTACTGTGTCCTGAAGTGTCCATCAGCATAAGTTGGAATACCGAAAGACCCAGTTTGTCTGATTGTGAGACGACTGAATATCGTTGAAAATGTTTCCTTTGCTGGTAGGTAGTCTGCGATGAGGAAATTTTACTGCATATTCACGGCGAGCCGCCGCCGGTGGCATTTCCATCATAAAAACCGTATACAAAGAGGACCATATCAGCATATTCATTGTTCGAAAATATGGACGGAATTATTAAACTTATTTTTATTATTAGTTTGAACGCTTTATCTAATGGATAATTTATGCAACAATTCGCAAATTAACATTTAAAACGTCAAATTAATATTGTTTGACAGCAGCCTACTAGAAAATTTTTGTTGAGGTTCATTTTAAAGTTTATCTACAGAATCCAGAAGCACCCTTCCGAAGAATCAATTTTGCCATGAAACTATAAGAGTTAGGAAAAAAAGTGAATGTACACTTTTTGTGAATAACAAACTGTTCTATCTAAAAACAGTATCAATTTTTATATTCAGTAGGGCCTTATTAATTTTTTTTAATAATTTAATGTGTCTGAGTCCCCATAACTACGCCATTGGTTGCTTGCGGGACTTCTACTTCTATGGAAAAATGGTACCTTATAAGAAGAAGTGTCATGCCAAATTTGGCTTAAATAGCCTTCTTCATTTAGAAGTTATTTAAAAAATTAGAATTTTTAAAAAAATCTTTAACGCCCTATATTTTGAAAATGAAGCGTCTCTGGAAAAAAATTTCTTATTTTATTATGAGGAATATCTTTTTAAAGTTTGTCAATTTAATCCTGAAACACCCTGTATATCTTCAACCGCCATGAAATGGTCCTTGTCGAAATACTATTCTGCTTCAGCGGCATTCGCATTTCGTAAACATTCTCAGTATAAAACCACCATTTTCGTGTTTTCAAAATAGAAACAATACGAAATAAACTAACTTTCCATACGTATGACGTGATCTCCAAATTTCTGGGAAAAAAAATGCGGTCCATGTTAACGGTGGTAGATTTGATAAACACCCTGAAGTGCTAAATAATGTTATTTTATTATTATGTATGTGGTACTGATGTGGCAACTCTGTTTCGCTTCAACGTCAACGTTCTGTGGTCCATTGGCGTTCCAGCTCATAAAATGTGATGCGAAGTAGGGCGCCGAATTAGCAGGAGTTGAGGGGTAATTTATCTTATCTTTTAAAAGGTCGAATTTTTTTTTTCAAATACATGGTTAAAATTAATACATTCTGACTGAATCACCCTGTATTAAAGAAATATGTGAATATAAACGAAGTACTTATGAATTTGGAATAACAAAATCTACATGGAAAGAATTAGGGGTTGCAATTTAAAAAAAAATGATGGGGATGTTATCAATTCGCCTCATTGCGAATTAGTCACACAATTTTGAGTGTCTGTCACTTATGAATATTAATATAATCTGTTCAGAGCACTTACTTAATATTAATTCTCGCAATGATGTCCATTTCATTAACGTATATAACTGATCCATATAACATACAGGAAAAAAGTATTAAGAAGCAAATAACCTTCCACTCACACAGTTCAAATTTTAAAATTAAATAGATTGTTATTACTGCCATAATGTATAGTTGATAATCCGCAGACAAATACCATGATGGGGGAAGACACTGTAAAAAATATTTTATAGCGAAATTATACCAAACATATGCATTGTGTTTTAAATCAGTTTGTTTAATACATACCATATCCGCGATATATAAATAGTTATTCACAAAACAAAAAGTTTGCCACCAGTTGTGTTCACAAGATTCTTGAATCTTGTAAATGTTATCAAAAGTAAGAGGTCCAACGGCTGATAATCTATTCAGAGAAGGTTTTGATAGATGTAACGCTACAGATAAACATATTCCAATTCTAAAAAATATATGGGGTATAAATTTCTATTTTGACGAACGTAAATTAAAATCAATAAATAAGTTTCAGAATTAGAACTTCCCCTACGTTTATTTAAGAAATTATGTGATGTTGCTAAATTGGTAGTATCAGCAACGGCTAGGGGCTATGGTTAATATGTAGGGTGTTTGGAAAAGTTTGTACATTTAAGTAGGTGAAAGTAAAGCCAAAAATAGTAAAAAAAGTTCCTATATATATAATATCCTATAAGTCCTACGGAGCACCGTTACTGCGATGGCTCTCCAAAGGGATCATTTGGATATTTTCTAAAATAACTTTCTTCTGATCAAGATAATGGAATGAAAATTGGAGGTATTAATCATACCATAAGGATCTTTAACTATCATAAGTTTCATTAAAATCAGTTATAAATAAGGATAGTTTTCTAACTACCCTTAACAGACATTTTTTTATTCCTTTGAATTGTCAAGCAAATAATATTATTTTTTAATAAATTACACTTTTTGAAGAAAAAATGTTTCTACTTTTCTTTCGAATGCTGCGTAGTTTAGTCAGAAATAATTATTTTTTAAATACTGTATGGCTCTGAACTAACATTTTTTAAACATTTTCACATTAGGCATCTTTCATGGTGACAGTTTCGTTGTAATGATACGATTGCTACATTTCTTAGTTGTGATCTTTGTGCTTGACTTTGCAATTCATTCGATTTTTTTACAACCATGAACCATCATCCTTTTACTAACCGTGAATATGCTGATATGCATTTTATTTATGGTTTCTGTAATGGAAATAGTTTGGCGACTTAAAAAAAGTATCGACAACGTTTTTCTGATAGAAGGCAACCTTCTGCAAGATTGTTTGGGAAAATTCATGCAAGACGAAGTGATTTTAGGATTTTTTTAACGTAATCCTACTGCGAGTGTAAGAAGAGCGTCTGCTCGTGATGGTTCATGGTTGTAAAAAAATCGAATGAAATGTAAAGTCAAACACAAAGACCACAACTAAGAAGATAAAGAAACGTAAGAATTTAAACGATAGCACGCGGAAGTGACAATCTTTAGTATCATTACAATGAAACTGTCACCATGAAAGATGCCTGCTATGTGAAAAAAGTTATTGTTCTGAGCCATACATTATTTAAAAAATAATTATTTCTGACTAAACTACGCAGAATTCGAAAAAAAGTAAACATTTTTTCTTCAAAAAAATAATATTATTTACTATACCTATATCAAAGGAATAAAACAAATTCTAAAAATTTCTGAATTTAGAAAACTCCTTATCTATAACCGATTTTGATGAAATATGATAGTTAAAGCCCCCTATATGATGATTACCTACAATTTTCATTCCATTATCTTAATCAGAAAGAAAGTTATTTAAAAAATGTGCTGCAATTAAAAATGCAATTAATATGCAAGCTATACAACGCTATCCAAAAGGTTTGTACCATATGGGAAAAAATTCCTTCGATTGTCAATCAAAATAGCGCCCATCGAATTTCGTTATTTCCTTTTAAAAGATTAGCCCGAATATAAAGTTTCAGTTCATTATGTTGAAAGAGCGATTTCTGACAATTTCGCAACTCTCCCTCGTGCATAATTCGAGAATATCCATCACTAAAGTCACCTTCATTTAGTTCAACTCGCCTTAAATATTTTATGCAAAAAAAGTGTATACAATGTGAAACGAAAGATCGGTCAGATGTTGTTTTTAACTACTAAGGAGTCGCACTTTAAATTTCAGTAGTATAGGGTTATAACTTTAAGTGAGGGTCAAGTTTTTTAAGACCCTTTAAATTTTTTTCAAAATCATTTAAAGTTTTCAATTAAACGTATTTATTACTATTTTTTAAAGCACTGACATTGGCCTAGTTTAGTTACTTTACATATTCCAATGAAGTAAACAATTGCATACAGTCACTGCGTTGTAAAATTCTAAACATAATGTAGTATGTTTCTACTCTGTTTTCTTATTTAGTCACTTCATCAGCTAAATTGGTGCTAAACATATTAAATTAATGCAAAATCAACATAAAACAGCAACAAAATTATGCCGCGAGTGATACGTACGCAAAAATCTATTATACGATGTGAAGTCCGATTTTCTATGAAAGCGTGACATTAGAAAAAATAGCCCTTCATTCCGTTTTGATCACAACACGTATTAACCAGCAAATTCACTCGCCGTCGGCACTTTGATCTGTTTTCGGTCTGATTTCGGTGTCCTTCGATCTGTCAGGATCGCAATTAAATTTTTTTAATTATGTGGAAAACCGTTTAAAATGGTACTCATAAATACATATATAATCTAAAATAGTAAAATTATTATTTTAAGGACTAGATTATAGTTTTCTTACTAATACTTCGTGACCTTTTTCAATAATCACTTTCGGTAGTTTGACCACCATTTGTTAGTAGCGATGTGTTGTGTTATAAATAATAGAGAGTCTTAGAATCATTTAGGATAATATGTTGTTTGTATCATGCATCTGCGTTTACTGAAATTAAACCTTTATTTAACTTTTTAAGGGATTTCTCAAGTAATCGGTTTTAAATAGAATCAATAACAACGACTNCAGTATGGAGTGTGCTTTATTTGTCACTGTTGCTGCTGCTGTTGGTGTTGTTGTTACTGTTGTTGTTGTTGCAGCTGTTGCTGTTGTTATCAATAGAATCAATAACAACGACTGCAACTGCAGCGGCAGCGTATAATAAGTACAACTAATATCAAAATATTAATGTATTAATATTGATAAATTCTGCAATTCCTCTTATAACACTCCTTGATATTCCTCGTATAACAATTAAAAATATTCGTCATTAATGCTCACAATTATATTTTATATTTGCATATGGAAACCTTTATTATTTTATATATTTTCTTATTTATTAATTTAGAAAAAATATATGGGATGAGAGCACATATTTTATTGTAAATATTTTTAAATAACATTTTCGCATTACCTTACATAAAACTAATTTACGACTTGAAATAAGTAGGATAACCTATAGGTATAATCCACATGACCGTCAAACTATAAAAAAAATTAAATACGTCTTTTGCACAGACCTGGAGGATAGCGGTAGGTTTCTGCAATTGAAAAAGATGTGCGGTCGGTTATTCGCACTTTGCGATTTCGGCTCATCTGACTTAATTGGTTTATGTAAAATATGCCAATAATTTCACAACCTCGAGTGCTTGATTATAGTTTACAAAATGGAATATAAGCTGATTTTACACCTGATTGAGTGATATAAATAGGGACGTAGATAGGCAAAAAATAATGTAAAACTTTTATTCGGGGTAAAGGGATGGGGTGTTAAGGGTAAATCCTCTACACAGGTACCAATATGCCTATCACGCAGGTAGATCAGTCGACACAGCCCTTCATAACCTAGTTTCTAGGATAGAGAAGGCGATGGACGATAAAGATGTAGCTTTGGCAGCTTTTCTAAATATTGAAGAGGCATTTGATAATACACCCTTCGAATCTATTAACTCGGCAGTTGGCAACAAGGACCTGGATGACGCTTTGTGTCGTTGGATAGATACCATGTTGAGAAACTGGACACTAACAGAGAGAGGGAGAGACATCTCAGTGTACGATAAGCCGGGGCTGCTCCCAAGAAGGCGTACCGTCTCCCTTATTATAGGGACTAGTGGTGGACGGCGCACTGGAGGGCCTTAATTGAAAGAGAATTACACATAAGGCTATGCGGACGACTTAGTCGTGCTCATATTAGGGGGACATAATATCATCGTTTCAGAACTCATGAAAAAGGCTTTGAAATGGATAGGTGACTGGTGTAAGGGAAACTGTCAGTAAACCCTGACAAAACGGTCGTAGTACCCTCCACCAGGAGAAGAAGTGTGACTGGACTCTCTGAACCTATAATAGGGGAGAGGTGCATTCGGCTTTCCAGGGAAGAAAAATATCTAAACGTGATACTGGATGATAAGCTAACCTGGAATGTACACATGGAAAAAGTGGTGAGTAAGGCGAAGCAGACATTGTGTGTATGCCGTCGCTTCATTGGGAGCACCTGGGGGCTGAAGCCAAAGATGTCATACGGGATATATACATCGATAGTAAGACCTAGGATTTTTATGGCGCTGGCGCTGTGGTATGGTGGCAAAAAACACAACATGCCACAGCGAGGGAAAACTGAATAAAATTCAGATATTGACCTGTTTGGGTATAACGGGGGCGTGGCTAGCAGCATACCAATTCAGAAACAATAACGACTGGAGGGGTAGTCTCTATTCCAGGATCATGGACACATCTACGTCGGAACCAACTCTTGGTTGGTATATGACAAGGTGATTCCAAGGTTTTATTTCCACAAGCCATTTGAGACTCGAATATAGGATCAAATCAAATGGGAGGAAAAGTTTGATACCCTGGAAAGATGGAGCCTAGTATGGTTTACGGACGACTCCAAAATGACCAGAGGGACGTGTGCAGGAATATATGGGTTCAGACACAGATGGAGTGCAAGCTACAGTCCGGAGAGGTTCCCTACTGTATTCCAAGCAGAAATTTTCGCGATAATATATATATATATATTGGGGATGTCGTCAATTGGTGATTGAAAGTAAACTCTTATTTAACTTAAACCAAGCTTTCGATAATTATTTATTATCTTTTTCAAGGTTACTGGTTCAGTTGACAGAGTTACATCTTAAAACTTAATGGATAATATAAAATTTTTATTTTTATTTTCATTGTTCTGAATAGCTGTCTAGTCTCGACTGAATAACTGATCTTTATTCAGTTTAAATTTTATGCATATCTCGAAGACCAAAATTATTTTTCAATTTTCTGAATTGTCTTTTTGATTCCATGTCTATAAAAAACTTTTCAAAAATATAAGGATATAGACCCATTAAACTCGTATCTCTCTGTAACAACTATGTACAACTTTTTTTATTTTCATATTTTATTTTCTCTTATTTTATTTCTCTTTTTTTATTTTCTTATTTAACTTTTTTTCTATACTTAAAAACCAGAAAGTTATTATTATTATTTTAATTTTTTATTTTTGTCAGTGGTGTATTATCTATTTAAAAAAAGCGTCTATTAATGATATTTGCATGCCATTGAATATTCCAATTGAACTGAAACATGATAATAGAGGTCCAGTAATTCAACATGTAATATCAGTAAACTGTATTATGATTTAAATTCATTTTGCTTCATTTTTAGGAACTGCGTCAAGATTGTAGAAAAATGCTCAGATCCGTTGATTTAAGATTAAAGGGGGACATTCTTTGCTGGTATTTTTGACTCCGCCACTTTCACCTCTAAGCAAGGGTAAGCATCATCCCAAAATATTTAAATGGGATTGGGGGTTGAGGAATATTTCTTTTGAAACCTCTTACAATTTTCTTTACAACAGACTTTAAATTTTATAATTCCGCCCAATACTTATTAAGAATTATGATTTTAAAGTTGAAACTTATGTACAAACAATTAGTAACGGTAAAAATGTCAGTCATTCGAGTTAGGTGGTACAAATTTAGAATTTCTTGCGTTACATTGGTTTTTGGCGATTTGTTATCACTTTCATAAAAAGAAACAATTGTAAAAAACACAATGAACGTAAAATTAGTGGATTGCAAATTATTTTCTAGTATTATTTGGAAGCGTTGGTTGGTAGTTTACTTAATTGTGTTTTTGAAAATTAAACAGTATGGTTTATTCCATTGCGGGAAGGGTAGATATCATTTCGCTTTACTTTATGAACAATAAATGTGCTCAGCTATTAAATGTAAATGTAAATGACATGTCAGGAGGAAGTATGTTCTATAGTTAGTAAAAAAAATCAAGAGACAGGGAACGTACCCAATAAAAAAACGAGAAATTGAAAAACCTATAGTTATTGAAGCTAGTGAAGTTGCAGTTTTGGGACAAGTTCATCTTGATCCTGCATTAAGTACAAGGCAGCTGACATTTGTGTCTGGGATCAATCGAACTAGCATACAAACCATTTTGAAGAAGAATAAATTCCATCCATACAAAATACATTTAGTCCAAAAACTTCATGAGGATGATTATGACCGCCGGCGCCGTTTGCAATTTTGCGAAATAATGAGTGAGCGAGCAGGGAACGATCCACAGTTCCTTTTTAACATCTGTTTTTTCTGATGAATACGGTTTTCTTCTTGAACGGGACGGTAAATCGTTGCCGCTATTGGTCCGATTCAAACCCAAGAGTTTTTCACCAGGTGCATACACAGCAATCGGAAAAATTAAATGTATGGGCTGGAATTTCCTGTGACCGGCTGGTGGGTCCTTTTTTTCTACCTGGTAATTTGACTGGCCAAACGTATTTGCAATTACTGGAAGACGCTATTGACCCTGCCTTGACTGATATTATTGAAAATGTTCCAGAGTATGATGAAGAACATTTAATTTTTCAACAGGACGGTGCTCCTCCGCATTATACGTCAATTGTCCGTCAGTATTTGAACCAACGTTTTCTACGGAATTGGATTGGGAGAAGAGGCAGCATTGAGTAGCCTCCACGATCACCGGATTTATCGCCCCTTGATTTCTTTTTGTGGGGATACCTAAAGTAAAATATCTAAAACACAGCCAGCGTCGCTGGAAGATTTGCGTCAAAGAATCGTCGACGAATGCCGTCGAATTATTCCGCAAATGCTTAGGAATGTGCGCGAACGTTTCGAACAAAATCTTTATTCTTGTATGGAAGCGGGCGGTCATCAGTTTGTACATTTAATCAACTAAGTAGTAAGGAAGCAACTAAACATAATTTAAATTTTAAAATGTACATTTTTTTCAAAGTATTGGGCTGGATTATAAAATTTAAATTCTGTTGTAAAGAGCTTTCAAGAAGAAATATTCCTCAACCCCCAATGCCATTTAAATATTTTGGGGTGATGCTTACCCTTGAAAGTGGTGGAGTCAAAAATACCAGTAAAGAATGTCCTCCTTTAATCTAAAATCGACGGGTCTGGGCGTTTTTCTACAATCTTGACGCAGTCCCTAAAAATGGCTCTGTTTCGTTTTCATTTGGCCACCCTGTATATTAAAGTCGCAGCATCCATCCACAAATTTTTACTTGAAATACCCCCATTAAATTTCCTCCTAGTGGTAAAACTTGACTTAGCAGATACTATAATGCCCATATTTATTTTTTTCTTAAAATAATACAAAATGAAAGTGTTAATAATAAACGTCGTTTGTAGAAAACGTAGCAAGATATGATTTTTATATATTTAAAATGTTTTCAAGTTCAACTTTACATTCTACTTAAGAACTTACTAGTTCTTTATTTTGTGTCTATTAATATTTGTTGTAGTAGACAAAATGTGGAAAAATGTCAATGAGTGGTGGTGTCCGTTGTTTTCAATTCTTACCTGAAAAATCTGTTAATAATAAGAATAAAGGCTTGTTTAACAGTAAATTTCCCATGATCTCTATAAATATTGTATATTTGAAAGGTTACAATCCAGGAAGATATCAAAAAAAACGTCTGCATTACAAAAGTAGTTAAAGTTGACGAGTACTGCATTATGGCACCATTGAACATCTGGAACAATAAATTTAGTTATAACTGCCTTAGTTGGTACATAATCGGTATAGCATATACCAGTTGTTTAAAAAATCTTAAATTCCGTCGAGAAAATACAGTAGTGCTAAAATGAGTCTCCTTGTCCTCCTTGTAGGTGTGCAGGGAATTTTATAAGGGAACCCTTATTTTTTATTGCTGAATCCATTACTACGGCTAAAACTACATAGGATTGGTCTGAAACATTTTTTTCGATTCATTATAGATGGCGCTGTAATCGATCTCCTACTGAGAGCCTATGCAAAATGAATTGCCAACATTGAAGACTTGAGCTTACAATTAGAAGTGCAATAGAACATATGATTTCAACATGATATTTGTCCAGCATACTATTCGTGAAGTACTTGATCGCGATTTCATTGGTTGCTGGATCGGTAGAGGTGGTTCGGTAAATTGGCCTACTAGATCACCAGATCTTACTTTGCTAGATTTATTTTTGTGGGGCTGTCTCAAAGACAAAGTTTACAAATAAGAACCAACGACATGTGAGAATATGATTGAGCGAATCAGACTTTACACTCTTTTCAGTTGTGTAAAGTCATTTGAAATGCCTATTAAAAAGTGCAGTGTAAGTCGAAGATCATCATTTTGAGTACATATTTTAATTGAAAGATTACTCATGTAAATCAAGCACTCTGATAAGTGAGAAGCGAAGAGATTCACAACTTAAGTACCCTTAGGTGTGAGATGAAGGGATTAACCTAAATAACAATCACGTTCATGTCGTTGTTCCTGG
This sequence comes from Anoplophora glabripennis, assembly GCF_000390285.2. Taxonomy (NCBI): domain Eukaryota; kingdom Metazoa; phylum Arthropoda; class Insecta; order Coleoptera; family Cerambycidae; genus Anoplophora; species Anoplophora glabripennis. The sequence goes on from NW_019417549.1 coordinate 59,667, forward strand.
GTTACGTTAAAAGTACTTTATTAGCCAACCATTTTCATTACTACAGGTAATAATTTCCCAGTTATTCGAAATTTTCAAAATGAATAAACTTTTTTGACTAGGAATTTCGAGTATTCACATAAAACGTGGATATTTTTATTGCAGAAATTGAAAAAAGAATTGAATTTTGTCTGTTGCAGCGCCATCCATCAGGAATCGAAAAAATGTTTCACATAAAACCTACGTAGGTACTTTTAGACGTAGAATCCGAATCTGCAATAAAAATAGGGGTTGCTATTTAAGATTTCAAAGTTACCTTCCACCCCACCAACAAGGAGAGAGAAGGGAAACTAATTTTAGTAGGACTATGTAGGACAGTCCGAGAGCCCGTGGCATTTTGAGGGTAGTCATTTTACCAAGGCTGATTTTCGCACATATGTGAGGTCTTACATGGTACCTGCCAATCTTCGGGTGGAGGTGGGAGTAATAGGGCCAGCCCCGCGTTGAAAAATGACAAAATGTATGTACTGTGGGTACACATGTCTGCGATTGACCCACTTTAAGTATTAAGTCAAGAGCGAGCGCCTGACGCCGGATCGGTCTAATAGTTGCAAGGACAAAGAACAGACGCGGGACGCACCAGAGTTCCAGGAAAGGTCCACGGCAGTTTGGCACCAGGTCTAGATACATATACATGCGAGTGACTCCATACCAGGACTCTCCAGCGAACGCTCGCCCTGACAACGCTTCTTTTTCACTAACTTTGTTTTCAATAAAAATACTTTTATTTTACTGTTGGGAGAGAGTTTTATTTTGCTGTACACCGAAAGCAACCCTCAAGTGGTGACCCCGCCGTGATTTTTCAACCGACGTGATCTTTTAACCGACGTGATCTTTCAACCGTCGTTAAGTGAAAGTACGCGATTTTTGTGCAATTGGAGTGGTTTTTATTTCACATGACGCAGCAAACAAACATGAGCCTCAACGAAGAAAACTACGTCGAAAATGATACCCGTCCAAAAGACGACAGGCTGGATCGCATCGAGCAATAGTTGATGGAGATGTCGCAGGCAATGGCAAAGCTATTCACAAAGAGTGAACCGCGATGACCGACGACAATATAGATCGCGTTTGCAAGACCGATCGTGAAGCCGTGACAGTGACAGTAAACAGTGCTGGTATCACCAACGTTTTGGTGACCGTACTCGTGAGCGCCGCGATCCGTGCACGTATCGTTCGGGAAACGCGACGGGCAGTCGGTGATGGCGAACAGCGACCCGTGCCCGATTCCGCGCCGTTTGTACGTTACGGATACGTATTTCAAGGTCCAGTTTCTCGTCGATACGGGTGCTGATCGTAGTGTATATCCGCGTGCGCTGGTGAAATTGTCGCGATCGATATCGACGTAATAGCTTACAGCGGCAAATGGGACCTCAATTTATACGGCACAGTGCACAAACGCGACGACAAAGCATTCACAGTGCTAGTGCGTGGTCGAGAAGTTAAAGTGTCTATAGACAGGGTCAAACCTGCGTATTGTTTGAATGACGCGGGTACCAGGGACGAGGATAATAGCCTCCCATCAACTTCTGCCAACCACACTCAAGTGAATTGGCATGAGGTCCAGTAGAAGGTTTCGTTTCCCTGACCGGCTGCAGGTTCCGTGATGGCATCTATACTGGCAGGTGGTGTGTGGTTACACATGTCCGAAAGTGACCCATTTTAAGTATTATGTCAAGAGTTCCAGCCTGACGCCGGACCAGTCTAATAGTTGCAGGGACAAAGAACAGACGCGGGACGCACCAGGGTTCCAGGAAAGGTCCACGGAAGATTGGCGCCAGGACCAAATACATATACATCCGAGCGACTCCACACTAGGACTCTCCAGCGAACGCCGTTGAGAGATAGATTTATTTTGATGCACACCGAACGCAACCCTCAGTACCAAAGCTGAAATTGTTTGTATACTTTGTTTAAAACAATTAACGATAAAAAATCACGTTCAACTGAAAAAATGGAGGTGGAAAACGCTTCAGCTGTGCGTATAAATAGGTATGAAAATCATATTTAAAAATTTTTTAGTAGGTACCAAACGTAAAATCGATTTTAATGATAGTATAGAACGTGTATGTTATAAAAACAAACTTTAAGTGAGCACACGTCGGGGGAATAACTTTTAGCTGTGGTCAACAATATTTTGAGCGACGTTTTTGTAACTACAACATTCGTGTAAGTGTCTCACCTATACCTGCTACAGTCGAAGGCTAAACCATATATACCTGCTACACTGGATTAATATTATCGTACGTATTGTCGTACTTTTTTTCAGAAGCAGAGGAAAAAGAAAATATACTCACACATATCGATTCGAGCGAACATGAAAGCGATATCGAGAAATGTGATATTGAGGAGCGATGATAGCGACGAATAAAATGATTCATTAATAAAAACATTTTTATGCAAAATTTATCCTCATTATACATCTTGTCGCCATTCAATAAAATCATATATTTTTTGCTGAGTAACAATGAACATATTTGAACAATTTCATTTTTGCAAAAAAAAACCTTCATTTTTTTATTCTACCAAAGCTTAAATTTCACAAATATAGGTATGTGCATAATATTAACGAAAATAACCTGGCTTATGTGAGGGGGAAAACTCGTCAGCTGACCGTGAAATTCTCGAAAACGCACGACCCGCTGAGCGGCCCGCTACCTGCCTGAATAAAAGTCAATTACCTCAGCTGAAGGCTATTCCCTCGATGCGTGCCACCTGAAGCTTGTTTTTATAACAAACATTAAAATTTTTTTAATAGGATTTTCATACCTATTTATACGTGCAGCTGAAGCGTTTTCCACCGGCCATTTTTCAGCTGAACGTGATTTTTTATCATTCATTGTTATAAACAAAGTATACAAGCAATTTCAGCTTTGGTACTATTATTTTTTTTTGACATATTTCAACGCGGTGCTGGCCCTATTATTATTACTTTCACCTCTACACAAAGAGCGGCAACTGAAGGTCGTTTAGTTTATGTACCATAAAAGACCTTACATGTGGATGAAAATGACACTTGGTACTATTGGTTACTAAAATGTACCGCGGACTCTCGGGCTAATACGGTTTCAAGTTTGATGACATGCCCGACTAGCTAGTAGGACTATTACTGCTTTAGCAGACCTACTATTTTCTTAGTTTTGTCAAATAATCACATAAAAATTTGATTAGTACCAACAGTAATAGCAATATTTTGTACATCTACTCACATCTTCAACATCGTTAGTGTTTGAGATATACGTTATCATAAAACAAAATACTATGTGTGAACCAATAACATTCAGCATGATGAAAACTCGAACTCCTTGGATTGCTTTTAGTTTGGTATAATCTTCATTTCCTTCAGTCTTACATATTTTCCTCCAATTTGAAGTTAATGATAGCGATGTTATAACCTTATCCTCTGAAAAATAGTACAATAATAACCATCACCCAATTTTAGGAAAAAATCTAAAATCTCCTTAAATTACAAAGGAAAATAAAGATCATTAAGGCACGATATTTTGACTCCTGCTATCCACAATCAATTGCTATGAACACCCTATAGAATTTTATCAAGTCACAAGGGTCCTGGTTTGAATTATAGTGAAAAACTTACTAGTGCATCCTGTTACACCTGTCTTCTTCTGTTTATCCTTTATGGTTGCATATACAATTAAACACATATATGCTGTGAAAGTTAATCTAAAAAAAGTTATTGTTACTTTGGCAAAATATTAATGTAAATATGAAGCGAGCCCTATGCTTCTAATAGTTTTTTGTCCTTTTAAAAAACTTACATTACTAATTTGTCATATAGGGACAATTTAACTTTATCTTCTTCAATACATACGACGTATTCTACCAACGCAAGTAAATTTGTTCCATTAAATTCTTTCTCAACGTGCAATTGAGAAAAATACCTAGTCGACTCCAAATTAACAGTTTCATTCTTTGGGAGGCATATAGCCCTATGAACGAAACTTCGATCATAATTGTGTCTACCATTGGCAGAATCCTAGAATAGGTACGTATATTATACAGTACGGGTATTTTATTGTAAAAATCAGAGTTTAAGTTTTCCTAACTTTCTATTTCTTTCCTTTTTTCTTGTATTTCTATTAATTCCAAACTTTACCCTTTCTTAAAATTTAATAATAACCTGTAGTTCCACATTACTGAACAATTTTGTTTACTGAGAAAGTAATTGGAATATTTCCTTAATTAAATTTACAAACAAAAATTAATATTAACTTGAGTATAACATTTAAATTTCTTTCTAAGTACTATAGGTAGGTATACCTAGACAATGGAAAATAAAATATATTTCAAGCAGTGAAAAAAAGTTACGTACATAAACATGAATGAATATTTATTAAAACTAAAACATTAAAATTTTATGTTTTTTTTACCAACTGAAAAATAATAATTAATATGTATAGAAAGCTAGGAAAGGACAATTATAAATATCAGAAAAAATCCTAATTTACCTTTATCAAGTTCCACAATTGGTTATTCTCATTTCCGTTGTTCAATAATCTTATATCTACTTTACAATACGAATCATTCTTTTCCATACAGGTCCTGTAATCCTCCATTTTATAGATGGGTGGCAAAATGTTATACTTATCTGAAATATACCAAATAATAATAGAGATTTACGTCTAGTGTTCCTTATGTTTCTAGTCTCAATATGATAAACAGAAATATGGACCGGCGCACAATGATCGGATATCCGTAAAAGCTGGACAAAAGTCCAAAAAGGTTTGAATCATCAAGGGAATCTTTATGTTTTTCAGGTCGTTAAAACCGAATTTGCAGTAAAAAATCTCAAATTTAAAATGGCTGACACAAAATAGTCGATATGTCACGTTAATTTATTGAATCTAGGTAATATCTGGTCGATAGCCGCACGGTTTAAGGCGTCAGTACTTAAATCGATGTGTCTAACTGCCCGGGTTTCGAATCCCGCGGCCAGTGACCGTAGATTATCTATACT